>NW_016823089.1:155068-158965 GCF_001698545.2 Rhinopithecus bieti | reverse complement strand
AAAAAAAAAAAAAAAAAAAAAAAAAAAAAAAAAGAAAATGGCACTTTCAATTTTTCCATCCTACAAGGCCTAGGTAATTCTTGTCGTAAAATGGGCAAATGGTCTGAGATGCCTGACGTCCAGGCATTCTTTTACATGTCAGTCCCTTCCTAGTCTCTGTTTCCAATGCTACTTGTCCCAAATCCTTCTTTCCCTCCCGCCTGTCCCCTCAGTCCCAACCCCAAGTGTCACTGAGTCTTTTCGATCTTCCTTTTCTACCGACCCATTTGACCTCTCCCCTCCTCCCCATACTGGTCCTCCTCAGGTCGCTCCCTGCCAGGCTGAATCAGGCTCCAATTCTTCCTCAGCCTCTGCTCCCCCACCCAGTAATCCTTCTATCACCTCCCCTCCTCACACCCTGTCCGGCTTACAGTTTTGTTCCACAACTAGCCCTCCCCCACCTGCTCAACAATTTCCTCTTAAAGAGGTGGCTGGAGCTAAAGGCATAGTCAAGGTTAATGCTCCTTTTTCTTTATCCAACCTCTCCTAAATCAGTTAGCATTTAGGCTCTTTTCATCAACTATAAAAACCCAGCCCAGTTGACGGCTCATTTGGCAGCAACCCTGAGATGCTTTACAGCCCTAGACCTTGAAGGGTCAGAAAGCTGTCTTATTCTCAATATGCATTTTATTACCCAATCCACTCCCGACATTAAATAAAGCCCCAAAAATTAGATTCTGGCCCTCAAACCCCACAACAGGACTTAATTAACCTCACCTTAAAGGTGTACAATAATAGAATAGAGGCAGCCAAGTAGCGACATATTTCTGAGTTGCAATTCCTGGCCTCCACTGTGAGAGAAACCCCAGCCACATCTCCAGCACACAAGAACTTCAAAATGCCTAAGCCATACATGCCTAAGCCACAGCAGTCAAGCATTCCTACAGGACCTTCTCCATCAGGACCTTGCTTCAAGTGCCAGAAATCTGGCCACTGGGCCAAGGAATGCCCACAGCCCGGGATTCCTCCCAAGCCATGTCCCATCTGTGCAGGGACCCGCTGGAAATCAGACTCCCCAGCTTACCCAGCAGCCACTCTTAGAGCCCCAAAAGTTCCGGCCCAAGGCTCTCTGACTGACTCCTTCCCAGATCTTCTTGGCTTAGCGCCTGAAGACTGACGCTGCTCAATTGCCTCGGAAGCCTCCTGGATCATCACAGATTCTTTGGGTAACTCTTACAGTGGAGGGTAAGTCCATCCCCTTATTAATCAATACGGAGGCTACCCACCCCACATTGCCTTCTTTTCAAGGACCTGTTTCCCCTGCCTCCATAACTGTTGTGGGTACTGACGGCCAGGCTTCAAAACCCCTTAAAACTCCCCCTTTCTGGTGTCAACTTGGACAACATTCTTTTATGCACTCCTTTTTAGTTATCCTCACCTGCCCAGCTCCCTTATTAGGTCAAGACATTTTAACTAAATTATCTGCTTCCCTGTCTATTCCTAGGCTACAGCCATACCTCATTGCCGCCCTTTTCCCCGGTTGAAAGCCTCCTTCGCATCCTCCCCTTGTATCTCCCCACCTTAACCCACAAGTATAGGACACCTCTACTCCGTCCTTGGCGACCGATCATTCACCCCTTACCATCCCATTAAAACCTAATCACCCTTACCCCGCTCAACACAAATATCCCATCCCACAGCATGCTTTAAAAGGATTCAAGCCTGTTATCACTCACCTGTTACAGCATGGCCTTTTAAAGCCTATAAACTCTCCTTACAATTCCCCCATTTTACCTGTTCAAAAATTGGACAAGTCTTAAAAGTTAGTTCAGGATCTGCACCTTATCAGCCAAATTGTCTTGCCTATCCACCCCGTGGTGCCAAACCCATATACTCTCCTATCCTCAATACCTCCCTCCACAAGCCATTATTCTGTTCTGGATCTCAAAACATGCTTTCTTTACTATTCCTTTGCACCCTTCATCCCAGCCTCTCTTCACTTTCGCTTGGACTAACCCTGACACCCATCATGCTCAGCAAACTACCCGGGCTGTACTGCCTCAAGGCTTCACGGACAGCCCCCATTACTTCAGTCAAGCCCAAATTTCTTCCTCATCTGTTATCTACCTCGGCATAATTCTTCATGAAAACACACCTGCTCTCCCTGCTAATTGTGTCTGACTAATCTTCCAAACCCCAACCCCTTCTACAAAACAACAACTCCTTTCCTTCCTGGGCATGGTTAAATACTTTCACCTTTAAATACCTGGTTTTGCCATCCTAATAAAACCATTACATAAACTCACAAAAGAAAACCTAGCTGACCCCATAGATCCTAAATCCTTTCCCCACTTCTCTTTCCGTTCCTTAAAAACAGCCCCCAAATCTGCTCCCACCCTAGCTTTCCCTCACTCATCCCAACCCATTTTCATTATACACAGCCAAAGTGCGGGGCTGTGCAATCGGAATTCTTACACAAGAGCCGGGACTGCGCCCTGTAGCCTTTGTGTCCAAACGACTTGACCTTACTGTTTTAGGCTGGCCCCACATTATTCCTGATACCACACCTGACCCCCATGAATGTATCTCTCTGATAAACCTGACATTCACTCCATTTCCCCATATTTCCTTCTTTCCTGTTCCTCACCCTGATCACATTTGGTTTATCGATGACAGTTCCGCCAGGCCTAATTGCCACTCACCAGCAAAGGCAGGCTATGCTATAGTGTCTTCCATATCTATCATTGAGGCTACCACGCTGCCTTCCTCCACTACCTCTCAGCAAGCCGAACTCATTGCCTTAACTTGAGCCCTCACTCTTGCAAAGGGGCTACACGTCAATATTTATACTGACTCTAAATATGCCTTCCATATCCTGCACCACCATGCTGTTGTATGGACTGAAAAAGGTTTCCTCGCTATGCAAGGAATCATTAATGCCTCTTTAATAAAAACTCTTCTCAAGGCCACTTTACTTCCAAAGGAAGCTGGAGTCATTCACTGCAAGAGCCATCATAAGGTATCAGATCCCATTGCTCAGGGCAACACTTATGCTGATAAGATAGCTAAAGCAGCAGCTAGTGTTCCAACTTTTGTCCCTCATGGCCAGTTTTTCTCCTTCTCATTGGTCACTCCCACCTACTCTCCCACGGAAACTTCCACCTGTCAGTCTCTCCCCACACAAGGCAAATGGTTCTTGGACCAAGGAAAATATCTCCTGCCAGTCTCACAGGCCCATTCTATTCTGTGGTCATTTCATAACCTCTCCCATGTAGGTTACAAGCCGCTAGCCCGCCTCTTAGAACCTCTCATTTCCTTTCCATCGTTGAAAATCTATCCTCAAGGAAATCACTTCTCAGTGTTCCATCTGCTATTCTACTACTCCTCAGGGATTGTTCAGGCCTCCTCCCTTTCCTACACATCAAGCTCGGGAAATTGCCCCTGCCCAGGACTGGCAAACTGACTTTACTCACATGCCCTGAGTCAGGAAAGTAAAATACCTCTTGGTCTGGGTAGACACTTTCACTGGATAGGTAGGAGCCTTTCCCACAGGGTCTCAGAAGGCCACCACAGTCATTTCTTCCCTTCTGTCAGACTTAATTCCTCGGTTTAGCCTTCCCACCTCTATACAGTCTGATAATGGACCAGCCTTTATTAGTCAAATCACCAAGCAGTTTCTCAGGCTCTTGGTATTCAGTAAAACCTTCATACCCCTTATTGTCCTCAATCTTCAGGAAAGGTAAAACAGACTAATAGTCTTTTAAAGACACACCTCACCAAGCTCAGCCTCCAACTTAGAAAGGACTGGACAGTACTTTTACCTCTCGCTCTTCTCAGAATTAGAGCCTGTCCTCAGGATGCTAGCACAGCCCATTTAAGCTCCTGTATGGACAGTCCTTTTTTTTTTTTTTTTTTTTT
>NW_016823089.1:137345-152780 GCF_001698545.2 Rhinopithecus bieti | reverse complement strand
CCCCCCGCCAATCCAGGGCACTGTTAGCAGGGCAGTCACAAAGACTCTTGGGCCAGGGTGCCTCTCGGCACTCAGGCCTGAAGAGGTGGGGAGAGCAACGGCCTGTAGAAGTGGCCTGGCAGGAGAAATGCTGAGTTTGTCTTTCTGCCAGAGGCAGGCACAGGATGTACTAATTGCAGCCTGGTCCTCTGCTCTAGGTACACATAGATTTAGATTTTATGGAGTCTGAAGCTTTTGGTAGGATTGGCAGGACAAGGGAGTCCTTTTTAAGAAAGTCATACAGAATTAGGTACGGACCCTCGGAAGGGGCCTGTGCAAGTGAAGGGGCCCTGGAGCTCAAGCTTCAGAAAAGGATACATGCAAGAAGAAAATAAAACAGGATGGCTGGGCACGGTGGCTCACGCCTATAATCCTAGCACTTTGGGAGGCTGAGGCAGGTGGATTGCCTGAGCTCAGGAGTTCTAGACCAGCCTGGGCAACATGGCAAAAACACGCCTCTACTAACAATACAGAATCACTTGACCCTGGGAGGTAGAGATTGCAGTGAGCAGAGATCGCACTACTATACTCCAGCTTGAGTAACAGGGCCAGACCCTGTCTCAAAAAAAAAAAAAAAAAAGATAAACATATTTGGTTTGGCCAATGATGTAATCAATCATGACTAGGAATCACCCACAAAACCCAAAAGGACAGTGTTCAGAGAGCTTCCAGGTGGGTGAACAAGAAGACTTCCATGCGCTGGGAGGGTGGTGCACCCCAACTCCACAGAGATGGAAACTCCTGTGCTGAGACCAGCTCAGCCGGGGAGACCCTAACCCAGTGGCCTTAGAGGAATTAAAGACACACACACAAACAGAAAATCAGGGGTCTCACAGCCTTCAGAGCTGAGAGCCCCGAACAGAGATTTGCCCACGTATTTATTGACAGCAAGCCAGTGATAAGCATTATTTCTATAGATTATAGATTAAAAGTATTCCTTATGGGAAACAAAGAGATGGGCTGAAACAAAGGGATGGGCTCTGGCTAGGGCAGCAGGAGCATGTCCTTAAGGCACAGATTGCTCATGCTGTTGTTTGTGGTTTAGGAACGCCTTTAAGCCGTTTTCTGCCCTGGGTGGGCCAGGTGTTCCTCGCCCTCATTCCGGTAAACCCACAACCTTCCAGAGTGGGCGTCATGGCCATCATGAACATGTCACAGTGCTGCAGATTTTATTTATGGCCCGTTTTGGGGCCAGTTTACAGCCAGATTTTGGGGGGCCTATTCCCAACACTCCTGTGCTCAGGACCTTTCCAGAGCTCACCCCCTGTATCTCCAGGTAGACCATGTCAGAATTTAATTGAATTATAGGAATCCCAACTGGTGTCTGCTGCAGAATTACTTGGCATATGGAGAAAAAAGAAAAGCCCAAACATTTGGCATGAGAAGTGTTGTGTTGGCTAGGTGTGGTGACTCACGCCTGTAGTCCCAAAACCTTGGGAGGCTGAGGCAGGAGAATCACTTGAGCCTAGGGGTTTGAGACCAGCTTAGACAACATAACAAGACCCCATCTCTACAATAAATAAAAAATTAACTGGCATAGTGCACACCAGTAGTCCTAGCTACTCAGAAGACTGAGGTAGGAGGATCACTTGAGCCCAGGAGTTTGAGACTGCAGTGAGTCGAGATCGTGCCACTGCACTCCAGCTTGGGCAGCAGAGTGAGATCCCATCTCAAAAACAAAACAACAACAATAAAAAACTTTATCTGAAGAATGCAAGTCCCAGGCTGGGCACGATGGTTCACGCCTGTAATCCCAGCACTTTGGGAGGCCGAGGCGGGTGGATCACAAGGTCAGGAGTTTGAGACCAGCCTGGCCAACATAGTGAAACCCCGTCTCTACTAAAAATACACAAAATTAGCTGGGCATGGTGGCAGGTGCCTGTAATTCCAGCTACTCGGGAGGCTGAGGCAGAAGAATGGCTTGAACCCAGGAGGCAGAGGTTGCAGTGAGCCGAGATCACACTATTGCACTCCAGCCTGGGTGACAGAATGAGACTCCATCTGAAAAAAAAAAAGAAGAATGCAAGTCCCCCTTTCGTTATCAGGCCCAGAGAGGCATTGAAATGTGACAGCGGGTTGGGTGCAGTGGCTCACACCTGTAATCCCAGCATTTTGGGAGGCCCAGGTGGGCAGATCACAAGGTCAGGAGTTCAAGACCAGCCTGACCAACATGGCGAAACCCCATCTCTAGTAAAAATACAAAAAATTAGCCATGCATGGTGGTGTGCATGTGTAATCCCAGCTACTCAGGAGGCTGAGGCAGGAGAATCACTTGAACCCACGAGGCAGAGGTTGCAGTGAGCCGAGATCGTACCACTGCACTCCAGTTTGGGTGACAGAGCAAGACTCAGTCTCAAAAAAAAAATTAGCTGGGTGTAGTGGTGCACACACCTGTAATCCCAACTACTCAGGAGGCTGAGGCAGAAGAATCGCTTGAGCCAAGATTGCACCACTGCACTCCAGCCTGGGCAACAGAGTGAGACTCTGTCTTAAAAAAGAAATGCAACAGCAAATGACAGCAGTCAGTCACATCTCACCCCACCCCCGACCACCAAGCTAAATAATTACCTCTTGAAGCCACTTGCTATGTGGGCTCTAGACTGATACCATGTAGCCATAAAACGCCATATTCCAGACACCGTAACTCATACCCCATAGCTCAATAATGCCTAGCCAATCACAAGCCAATGTTATTGCTGCAAACTAATAAGAACATTGTTGAATCACCCACTCCTTGTCCCCTTTTGCCTTTAAAGGCCTGCTTGTAACAAAAGCCGAACACAGAGCATACCCCAAGGCAACTTGAAGTGTGTCCCCAATGGCTGTCCTCACTCTTGGCCCAAATTAACCCTATATATTGATTTTGCCTCAGCTTCTTTCTCTGGGTCAACACTAGAATGTCCAACAGCCAGTTTGGGGTGGACGAGAGGGCGAGCCCTCTGAGCACCTGCCCTGTTCGTGGTCTGAGTGGGTCTCAGCGGCTGGACGACTTGCTCTCCCCTCGGGCTGTGAAGTCCTCGGCCTCCCAAGGGCTGGCCTCTTTGGAAATCTTTGAGGTCCTCCAGACTCCAACAGGAAGCTTGTGGCAGGGGCGGCGGGGGGATGAAGGAACTGGATTGTAGGAAGTGCCAATGAGTCAGCCAACTCTGAGGAGGGGAGGGAAGGAAACATGCCATGGTAAGAGGATCTGCAAGCCAGGGATGGGTGGGAAGTGGAGCCCATGGAGGATGAACAGCTGGGCCATGTGAGTTTCCACTGTCTCGGGGAACGTCACCCGGAGGTCTCTTCAGCAGCTGCCCCACCCCCACCCCTGCAGATTCCACAAGGACCAAGGGCTTCCCTGGACAAGGGCCTGGTCCTTGGGGACTAAGGCAAGACTCCAAGCTCCATAGTCGACCAAGCTCTCTTCCCTGTTTGGGACTTGGGAATGGGACGATTTGGGAGGTGAAGAGCTGGGACTCCCTTTGGTAGAGAAAGCTTGGGTTTCAGCACTGACTTGGAAAGACCAAAACAAAGGACTTTTGGCCAAGCTAGAGTGGTTCTCAGGAGGAAAGGCAGGAAGGCATTTCCCTGCATTCAGGTAAGGAGAGAGAGAAAATTAACAAACTGTTGCTGTGGAGGGAGACAAACCCCTTGATAAACTCAAGAAACTGGTTACAGGAATCCCAGTAAACCTGCCTGCAGCAGAGCACAGTAGTGGAGAGGCCCGGGGAGTCCCAGCAAAAAACACCCCACCTGCCGGGTGCGGTGGCACACACCTGTAATCCCAGCACTTTGGGAGGCCGAGGTGGGCAGATCACGAGGTCAAGAGTTTGAGACCAGTCTGGCCGACACGGTGAAACTCAGTCTCTACTAAAAATACAAAAATTAGCCGGGTATGGTGGTGGGTGCCTATAATCCCAGCTACTCAGGAGGAGATCGTTTGACCAGGAGGCAGAGGTTGGCAAGTGAGCGAGATCACACCCATTGCCACTCCAGCTTGGGTGGACAGAGCAGACTCATCTCCAAAAAAAAAAAAAAAAAAAAAAAAAAGACGGCCAGGCGCGGTGCTCAAGTCCCTGTAATCCCAGCACTTTGGAGAGGCCGAGACGGGCGGATCACGAGGTCAGGAGATCGAGACCATCCTGGCTAACACTGTGAAACCCCGTCTCTACTAAAAAATACAAAAAAACTAGCCGGGCGGGCGCCTGTCAGTCACCCAGCTTACATGGAGGGCTGAGCAGGAGAATGCTAAACCTGGGAGGCGGAGCTTGCAGTGAGCCGAGATCTGGCCACTGCACTTCAGCCGTGGGCGACAGAGCAAGACTCTGTCTCAAAAAAAAAAAAAAAAAAAAAGAAAAAGAAAAACACCCCACCAACCAGCAAACAAGCCAACAAAAACCAAGGGGGAACGACCAGGAACAGTGTCTGTAGCCTCAAATGCCTTCATACCAGTGACAGTGACACCCCACAGTGGGGCCCTGCTCCTAATCAACTGAAAAATGAGGCAGTGACAGTTGTGGGAAGCCATCAGTGGGAGGAGACCAAAAGCCTGGGGTGGATTTTTCTGCTTTGTTGAGATACAATTGACAAGTAAAATTATATATATTAAAAGCATACAACGTGATGATTTGGTATATGGACATGTGAAATGATTATCACAATCAAATTAATTAACACATTCATCACCTCCCATAGTTACCCTTGTTACCCTTTTTTTTAAAAAGATGAGAACACTTAAGAGGTACTCTCAAAAGATCATTTTTTAAAGTTATTTTTAAAGGTTGGGATCACCTAGACTCTAATTCAAGTGACCTTATGGGAGCCCACAAAGACAGGATTGTAAGCAGGTAAAGGAAACCTCCACAATTCTGTTTCTTGGTCGAGAGAAAGCCTGTCTTGAAGGAGGTGTGGAGGAGGTGGGTGCCGGCAGCCAGTTGAGGAAGAGCCAGAAGGTGGCAGTGTCTACCTGGGGAGGAGCAGTAGGCGGAGCCCCCACACCACAGCCAGGGCCAATCCTTATGTGCAGCCCCAGATTACTCCTTGGCAAGACACAGTCGTGCCAGGCCCTCCTCGCAGGCCTGTTTTTTACGCTGGTCTGGCCATGAGGTAAGATCAGGTAGGGACAAAGTGCCAGAGCATGACAGCTGCCCGGGCTGGGCCCAGTTGCACAGCTTGGGTGGCCTTAGCCTTTGAGCTCTAAATTGAATCTCCTCCTACTCCTATCCCATGGCAGTCGGGCCCCTGACATCCTCCCCACTGCTTCCAGGGTTCTAGAGGGCTTTCCAGTCCCTCTGGCCCCTGGCCTGCAGTGTTGACCTCCTGAGTCCCTGCCTGTCACTTCCTGGTGACGTCTCTCTGCTCTGTGCCCAGCCTAGGAAAAAAAAAAAAAGCCCTCTTTCTATGCTTTCTTTTTTTTTTTCTTTCCTTTTCTTTTTCTTTCTTTCTTTTTTTTTTTTTTTTAATGAGACAGAGTCTTGTTCTGTCACCCAGGCTGGAGTGCAGTGAAGTGATCTCAGCTCACTATAACCTCCACCTCCCAGGTTCAAGCAATTCTCCTGCCTCAGCCTCCCCAGTAGCTGGGACTACAGGCACCCGCCACCATACCCAGCTAATTTTTGTATTTCTAGTAGAGACAGGATTTCACCATGTTGGTCGGGCTGGTCTCGAACTTTTGACCTCCTGGTCCACCCACCTCAGCCTCCCAAAGTGCTGGGATTACAGGCATGAGCCACCGCGCCTGGCTTTTTTGTATTTTTAATGGAGATGGGGTTTCACCATGTTGGCCAGGCTGGTCTCAAACTCCTGACCTCAGGTGATCCGCCCACCTCAGCCTCCCAAAGTGAAAGTGCTGGGATTACAGATGTGAGCCACCATGCCCGGCCTTTCTATGCTTTCTTGTCACATGAGATACAGCTTTTACTGAAGGCTTGGGCAATAGAGGGATGTACTTAGTAGGAAAACAAACCATTTCAAAAAGAATAGCATAGATCCTGTTCATAAAAGTCCTTTGAGTCCGGGTATAGTGGCTCACGCCTGTAATCCCAGCACTTTGGGAGGCTGAGGCAGGCGGAACACAAGGACAAGAGTTTGAGACCAGCCTGGCCAACATGGTGAAACCCCGTCTCTACTAAAAATAGATTAGCCAGGCATGGTGGCGTGTGCCTGTAGTCCCAGCTACTCAGGGGGGCTGAGGTAGGAGAATCACTTGAACCCAGAAGCGGAGGTTGCAGTGAGCCGAGATCACGCCATTGCACTCCAGCCTGGGCAACAAGAGTCTCAAAAAAAAAAAAAAAAAAAGCCGTTTGGTGTCCCTGCCACTGTGAAATCCTCACTGGACACATACCCCCCAGGCTCTGACCTTGCCATTTTGTTTTCTGCCCCCGTCCTCCCTCCTTCATTTCTGTGACCATCCTTCCATCCCTTCTTCCCTTTTGGGGTCTCTCACCCCCAAGTTCCGGTTAACGTTCTCTGTAAAGCCGTTTGATTCCTCCTGTGTTTAAACATCTCCCTTCAACTATGTCCTTAGCACCTCCCCTTCCTCAACAAAAGTGGCTGATCAAGATATTTTCCTAAACAAAAACCGGTCTCACCCTGCTAAATGCATGGAAAACTTACCATCTGGTGTATATATTGGCCTCTCGAGCAATTGATTCGTCTGAGTCCACAGCTGGGACCTGGATCTCCTCTCTACCAGCTGCCAGGCTGAGGGCAGACTCAGGGCCCCAGGGGTGAATTTGTCAGGGCAAAGGCCTCTGTGGGCAGCCTCTTGGCAGCCTGCCAGTAGCCCCTTCTGGCAGCGTCCCATCTCTCCCAGCATCACAGATCAAGCCTCAGAAGTGCAGGGCCTAAGGAGAAAACCCGAGAGTGACAATGGCAAGAGTGATCACCACACCCCTGGTGGGTGGACTCCGGGGGAACACAGAGGTGCTTGGGCCCAGAGCTGGTGGGAGAGGGGAGGTGATGGGAAACGGGACACTCAGAAAGTCCCACCAGCATGGAAATTCACTGGGGGGGCTGGGCACCCCTGGAGAGGCACTGGGAGTTGGGAGGATAAAAGGAAAGACAGGGCTCTCACTGCCAGTGAATAGAACAAGCTGGGAAGGAAACAGACAATGCTTTCCAGGTTAGATTGCCAAGGCAGAGAGGCAAGAGAGGGGATAGAGAAAAGTCTTCAAAACTGCCATTCAATGCCAGGCATAGTGGCTCTCACCTGTAATCCCAACACTTTGGGTAGCTGAGGCAGGAGGATCGCTTGCACCCAAGAGTTCGCGACCAGCTGGGGCAACATAGCAAGACCGTGTCTCTAAAAAAAAATTTTTTTTTAATTAGCAGGGCATGGTGGTGTATGCCTATAGTCAGAGCCATTCAGAAGGCTGAGGTGAGAGGACTGTGTGAGCCCAGGACATCTAGGCTGCAGTGAGCTGATATCACACCACTACACTCATTCAGCCTGGATGACAAAGTGAGACCCTGTCACAAAAAAAAGAAAAAAACAGGCCAGGCTATGGTGACTCACGCTCATAATCCTAGCACTTTGGGAGTTTGAGGCAGGCAGATTGCCAGAGCTCAGTAGTTTGAGACCAGCCTGGCCAACATGGTGAAATCCGGTCTCTACTAAAAATACAAAAAAATTAGCCAGGCATGGTGGGGCGCACCTGTAATCCCAGCTACTCAGGAGGCTGAGGCATGAGAATCTCTTGAACCTGGGAGGCGGAGGTTGCAGTGAGCTGAGATCGTACCACCGCTCTCCAGCCTGGGTGACAGAACTAGACTCCATTTCAAAACAAAACAAAAACCAAAAAACTGCTGTTCAATAAGCACTTACCATATGTCAGGCACTGAACCCTGACAGCAGCTTTCAATTACACTGACTTACTCCACACCAGGCTTGTTCTAAGCAGCTGCTGCCCAATAAACACAATGCAAGCTACCTAGGTAGTTTTGTTGTTGTTGTTTGGTTTTAGGTTTTTTTTGAGATGGAGTTTCACTCTAGTTGCCCAGGCTGGAGTGCAATAGCGTGATTTTGGCTCACTGCAGCCTCTGCTTCCCGGGTTCAAGTGATTCCCTTGCCTCAGCAGCTTTTTTTTTTTTTTCTGAGACAGAGTCTCACTCTGTCACCCAGCCTGGAGTGCAGTGGTGTGATCTTGGTTCACTGCAATCTGTGCCTCCTGGGTTCAAGCAATTCTTCTGCCTGAACCTCCTGAGTAGCTGGGATTACAGGCATTCGCCACCACGCCCGGCTAATTTTGTATTTTAGTAGAGATGGGGTTTCTCCATGTTGGTCAGGCTGGTCTCGAACTCCCGACCTCAGGTGATCCGCATGCCTCGGCCTCCCAAAGTGCTAGGATTACAGGTGTGAGCCACCGTGTCCGGCCTTTTGTTTTGTTTTGTTTTGTTTTTGAGATGGAGTCTCGCTCTGTTATCTAGGCTGCAGCGCAGTGGTAAGATCTTGGCTCACTACAACCTCCGTGTCCCGGGTTCAAGCAATTCTCCTGCCTCAGCCTCAGGAGTAGCTGAGATTACAGGCACACACCACCACACCTAGCTAATTTTTGTATTTTTAGTAGAGACAGCGTTTCACCATGTTGGTCAGGCTGGTCTCGAACTCCTGACCTTGGGTGATCCGCCTGCCTTAGCCTCCCAAACTGCTGAGATTGCAGGCATAAGCCACTGTGCCTGGCTTAGTAGTTGTTTTTTAATTTATTAATTTACTTTGCACCATGGCAGAAAAGATCATTGTTTTAAAAACTCTGGTAGCTGCATTTTAAAAGGAAAACAAAAAACCCACGGGTGAAATTATTTGTAATAATATATTCTATTTAGACTAGGTGTGGTGGCTCACTCTTGTCCTCCCAGCAGTTTGGGAGGCTGAGGCAGGCAGATCACTTGAGGTCAGAAGTTCAAGACCAGCCTGGCCAATATGGGGAAACCCTGTCTCTACTAAAAATACAAAAATTAGCCAGGCATGATGGCACGCGCCTGTAATCCCAGCTACTCAGGAGGCTGAGGCAGAAGAACCACTTGAACTCGGGAGGCAGATGTTGCAGTGAGCCAAGATGGTGCCACCATGCTCCAGTCTGGGCAACAGAGTGAGACTTCATCTCAAAAACAAGAAAACAAATAATATATTCTATTTAACCCAATATAATCAACAATTAGTGAGTTATTTTACTTTTTTTTTTTTTTTTTTTTTGAGACAGGGTCTCACTCTGTTGCCTAGGCTGGAGTGCGGTGGCATGATCACAACTCACTACAGCCTTGACCTCCCCTGGGCTCAGGTGATCCTTCCACCTCAGCCTCCTGAGTAGTTGGGACTATAGGCACATACCACCACGCCCTGATAATGTTTTGTATTTTTTTGTAAAGATGGGGTTTCACGATGTTGCCCAGGTTGGTCTCAAACTCCTGGGCTCAAACAATCCACCCACCTCAGCCTCCCAAAGTGCTGGAATTACAGATATGAGCTGCTGCACTTGGCCTTTTTTGTATGAAGTCTTCAAAATCCAATGTGAATTTATGCATACATCACATTTCAGGGTTTTTTTGTTTGTTTTGTTTCTTTTGAGACAGGGTCTCGCTCTGTCACCCTGGCTGGAGTGCAGTGGCACAATCATGGTTCACTGCAGCTTTGACCTTCCAAACTCAAGCGATCCTCCTGCCTCAGCCTCTGGAGTAGCTGGGACTACAGGCACATGCCACCACACCAGGCTAATTTTTAATTTTTTTTTTTTTTTAGAGACAGGGTCTCACCATGTTGCCCAGGCTGGTCGCAAACTCCTGGGCTCAAGCGATCCTTCCGCCTCAGTTTCTCAAAGTGTTGGGATTAAAGGTGTGACCCACTGTGCCTGGCCTCCCCACTCAGCCTCCCAAAGTGTTGGGATTACAGGCGTGAGCACCATGCAGGGCACATCTCAGTTTAGACAAACCACATTTCTTTCTTTCTTTCTTTCTTTCTTTCTTTCTTTCTTTCTTTCTTTCTTTCTTTCTTTCTTTCTTTCTTTTTTTTTTTTAGATGGAGTCTCGCACTGTCACGATCTTCTCAGCTCACTGCAACCTCTGCCTCCTAGGTTCAAGCAATTCTTGCCTCAGCCTCCTGAGTAGCTGGGAGAGACAAGCCACATTTCAAGTGCTCAGTAGGTACTGTGGCTGATGACTACCCTATCAGATGCGGCTAAATGCTTCAGATGTGTTAGTCCTCACAACTATGCTTTTGTTATCCTCATTTTATAAATGAGAAAATTTACACAGAAAGTGCTTCAGCACTTTGCCCATTGCCACCCAGAAAGAAAATGGCCGAGCTGGAATCTGAGCCACCAACGTCAGCCAACTGAGGGTCCACAGTCTGGTGTCCTAACAACTGTGCTATGCTGTCAGCTTCACAAATCTCATCTCCCATAGGAGGTCATCAAAAAGCTACTTGCAGCTGGGCGCAGTGGCTCACACCTGTAATCCCGGCACTTTGGGAGGCCGAGGCAGGCAGACCACTTGAGGTCAGGAGTTCAAGACCAACCTGGCCAACATGGTGAAACCCCATCTCTACTAAAAATACAAAAATTAGCCTGGCATGGTGGCACAAGCCTGTAATCCCATCTACTCAGGAGGTTCAGACAGGAGAATTGCTTGAACCCAGGAGGCAGAGATTGCAGTGAACCGAGATCACACCACTGCACTCCAGGCTGGGCAACAGAGTGAGACTCTGTCTCAGGGAAAAAAAAAAAAAAAAAAAGCTGCTTGTTATGCTGTTTCACAGAGGAGAAACTGAAGGTAAGAGAAACTAAAGGATCTTGCCCAGTAGGTGCCACAGATTGGATTTGAACTTATATGGAGTGAAAACTTGGGAGACAGCAACCACATCACCTCATATCTTCAGGGATGCCAGGCACAGTGTCTCATGCCTGTAACCCCAATGCTTTAGGAGGCCAAGGCAGGAAGATCTCTTGAGCTGCAGTGAGCCATGATCACACACTGCACTCTAGCCTGCATGACAGAGCAAGATTCTGTCTCTAAAAAAATAAATAAAGCACCGGGGAGGGAGAAGCTGGACGTGGTCACCCACATCTCATGCTTAAGAAGGGTGACTTTGAAAAGATCAAAGAAAAAATGACCCTGTGGCTTGAGACCAGGGGAGGGAAGAAGATGTCTGTCTGCATGATGTTCTGCACCATCATTTTAGATGGTTAAGTCTATCAAATAATGCACTGACTAGGCATGATGGCTCACATCATGCGGTGGTACACATCCATAGTCCTAGCTACCCCAGAAGCTGAGGCAGGAGGATCACTTGATGCCAGGAGTTCAAGGCTGCAGTGAGCCATGGTTGCGCCACTGTGCTCCAGTCTGGGCAAGAACCTGCCTCACAACAAACAAACAAAAACCCACACACAAACAGTCTGCCATAATTTATTTAAGCCATCTGCTATTTGGAGCAATTTTTCACTGGTATAAATAGGCCTACAATGAACATTCCTTTTTTTTTTTTTTTTTCTTGCCCAGTCTGATCTCAAACTCCTGGGCTCAAGCAATCCTCCCGCCTCAGCCTCCAAGGTTCTGGGATTATAGGCATGATTACGGGCCACTGTAACTGGGCCACATTCTTGTAAATTATTTTTTCCAATAATCCGAAGTAAGACTGGGCACGGTGGCTCATGTCTGTAATCCCAGTACTTTGGGAGGCCGAGGCAGGTGGATTGCCTGAGGTCAGGAGTTCAAGACCAGCCTGACCAACATGGTGAAACCCTGTCTCTACTAAAAATACAAAAAAAAAAAAAAAAAAAATAGCTGGTGTGCTGGCACATGCCTGTAATCCCAGCTACTTGGGAAGCGAAGGCAGGAGAATCACTTGAATCAGGGAGGCAGAGATTGCAGTGAGCCAAGATTGCACCACTGCACTCCAGTCTGGGCCACACAACGAGACTCTGTCTCAAAAAACAACAACAACAACAACAACAACAAAAACCCAGCAGCTCACGCCTGTGGTCCCAGCACTTTGGGAGGCTGAGGCAGGTGGATCACGAGGTCAGGAGATCGAGACCAGCCTGACCAACATGATGAAACCCTGTCTCTACTAAAAATACAAAAATTAGCCAGGTGTGGTGGTACATGCCTGTAGTCCCAGCTACTCCAGAGGCTGAGGCAGGAGAACGGCATGAACCCGGGAGGCAGAGGTTGCAGTGAGCCAAGATTGCGCCACTGCACTCCAGCCTGGCGACAGAGCAAGACTCCATCTCAGAAAAAAAAAAAAAGAAAAGAAAAAGAAAGCAATAATCCAATATATAGGCAAGAGCTCTTACTTCTCTACTACTTACAGTCTGGTGTTCAGAGAGTGTAGGAGTGAGCCCAGAGAGCTTCCCAAGCCTACCATGTCGTCACTGCACACAAGAGTCCCTGAAGATGGCCACACAAAACCCTGGGGCTTACTCATACATGTTCGCAATTTCATTTTCTTATTGGCCAGTTTCATCTCCACTGGAACGTGGTTCCACCTATCTTTCCGTTCTCTGAGAAGCTTCAGCTCAAGGGGAAACATTTCTGGGGCCACAGGTTCTATTGACTGCCTCTGCAATGAGCACATTATGCAAAATAGATGTTCTGTGCCTCATTCAGTCTCTGCTATCAGGAAAGCTGTGTTCAGAGCCACGTGGAGCCTGCAGCCTCCTACTTTGCGGGAATGTTTGTGTAAAAGTTCCTGGCTTTCTCTTTGTTTACATCTGACTGTTTACCTTTCAGTCCCGTCTTGTTTCCTGCTCAGTGAACAGTTTTTGCACTGGCAGAAGCCAGGTCGAACAGTTCCATAAACTACTTTTTTACAGTTCTCACTAGAGCAGAGGTTTGAAATTAGGGTGCCTGAATGTTGGCTCAAGGAAGACACAAACTCCCTGAATTAGTGTGCAAAATCTATGTGAGTGTGTGTGTGTGTGTGTCTTTCTAGGGAGTGGTTCCTTATTTTCATTGGATTTCCAAAGGGGTCTGAAACCCACCGCAGGGTCAGAACAACACCTGGGTATATGGTGGGCCCCGAGAGGCCACCACATGGAACGTTCTGCCGTCTGCTCTTTGGAATATTCTTCTGGCCAAGAGCCACCACTTCCCTGACTCTGGACTTTCTCTTCCCCACTGCCACCAACAGGGGATGTACGCTTTCCACTCGGCACCACTCCTCACTGAGAACTGCTCTTAGGGCTTTCTGAGCCTGTTGGTGTGACTGCGGTGGTGGCAGCTTGCAGGAGAGACACCTCACTCTTTGCTTTGTGGGATCCTCTGCTTGGTCCCTGAACCACAGGCTAAGGCTCAAATTCTAGCCACGCACAAAAAAGTGATCGATAGCCAGGTGCAGTGGCTCACACCTGTAATCCTAAGCAGTTTGGGAGGCCGAGGCAGGCGTTTCACCATATTGGCCAGGCTGGTCTCAAACTCCTGACCATTGCATTTGTTTGCAATGTAATTTGCAAACAAATCTGGTAGGCTGCCATAACAAAGTACCACAGAGTGGGTGGCTTAAACCATAGACATTTAGCTTCTTACAATTCTAGAGTCCAGAAGTTCCCAATCAAGGTTTCTGCAGGGCTGATTTATTCTGAGGTCTCTCTCTTTGGCTTGCAGATGGCCATTTTCTCCCTATGTTCTCGCACTTTTCCCTCTTGCATGTCTGTGTCCTAATCTTCTCTTCTTTTTATTTTTTTGAGGCACAGTTTTGCTCTTTTTGCTTAGGCTGGAGTGCAATGGCACAATCTCAGCACACTGCAACCTCTGCCTCCCAGGTTTAAGCGGTTCTCCTGCCTTAGCCTCCCAAGTAGCTGGGATTACAGCCATGCGCCACTACACCTGGCTAATTTTGTATAGTAGAGACAGGATTTCACCAGGTTGGTCAGTCTGGTCTCAACTCCTGACCTCAAGTGATCTGCCCGCCTCAGCCTCACAAAGTGCTGGGATTACAGGCATGAGCCACCGCACCTGGCCCTACCTAATCTTCTCTTCTTATAAGTACAGCAGTCCTACTGGATTAGGGCCCACCCTGAGGACCTCATTTTAACTTAATTACCTCTTTAAAGACTTTACCTGGCCGGGCGTAAAAACTACAAAAAACTAGCCAGGCAACGTGGCGGCGCCTGTAGTCCCAGCTACCCGGGAGGCTGAGGCAGGAGAATGGCGTGAACCTGGGAGGCGGAGCTTGCAGTGAGCTGAAATCTGGCCACAGCACTCAGCACTCCAGCCTGGGTGACAGAGCGAGACTCCGTCTCAAAAAAAAAAAAAAAAAAAAAAGACTTTACCTACAAATACCTATGAAGCTAGAACTTCTTGATGAACACAATTTAGTCCATACCACTATCTTACATTTCAGGGATTACAAAAGCAACATATGCTCCCTATAGAAAATATGGAAACATCAGAAATGGAAAAACTAAGATAAGAATTTCTGCAAAATCATTGTTTTTTTTGTTTTGTTGTTGTTTTTTGTTTTATTTATTTATATTTATTTATTATTATTATTTTTGTTTTGAGACAAGAGCTACTCTGCCACCCAGGCTGTAGTGCAGTGGCATAATCACAGCTCATGGAAGCCTTAACCTCCTGGGCTCAGACAATCCTTTGGCCTCAGCCTGCAAGTACCTGGACTACAGGTGTGCACCACCATGCACCATGCCTACCTAATTTTTAAAAATTTTTTGTAGTGACAGAGTCTCACTATGTTTCCCAGGCTGGTCTTCAGCTCCTGAGCTCAAGCAAGCCTCCCACCTTGGCCTCCCAATGTGCTGGGATTACAGGCATGAGCCACTGCACCTGGCCCTGGCTTTTTTATTTTTTTTAAGTATATAAAGTAAAAGCAAAAATATACCCTTCATTCCTCATTTCTACCTTCTCCCCCAAAGAACACTGCTATGATAGTGAGGGACCTTTTCTGGGTTTGTCTAAACTGCTTCCAGTAACATCCTTGCCCTGCAGCTACACCTGTTCCTGCTGGTGCCCTGGAGAACAGACCCCTCATGCCTGGGTTGCTGGTGGATCAAATCTTTGTGCACATTCATGGTGATTCTGTAGAAGTGGAATTCTTTTGTCAAAGGGTATACAAAATGCTAATAATTAGAGCTCAGATTTAAAAGAATTTTTTTTTTTTTTGAGACAGAGTCTCGCTCTGTCACCTGGGCTGGAGTGCAGTGGTGTGATCTCGGCTCACTGCAAGCTCCACCTCCTGGGTTCACACCTTTCTCCTGCCTCAGCCTCAGAGTAGCTTGGACTACAGGCGTGTGCCACCACGCCCAGCTAATTTTTTGTATTTTTAGTAGAGATGGGGTTTCACTGTGTTAGCCAGAATGATCTCGATCTCCTGACCTCATGATCCACCCTCCTCGGCCTCCCAAAGTGCTGGGATTACAGGCGTGAGCCACCGTGCCTGGCCTAAAAGGAAATTTTAAAAGA
>NW_016823089.1:107597-135700 GCF_001698545.2 Rhinopithecus bieti | reverse complement strand
ACCCTCCTCGGCCTCCCAAAGTGCTGGGATTACAGGCGTGAGCCACCGTGCCTGGCCTAAAAGGAAATTTTAAAAGAAGGCACGTAAAGATACAGGAGACCTGGCCGGGCGCGGTGGCTCATGCCTGTAATTCCAGCACTTTGAGAGGCCGAGGGGGTCGGATCACAAGGTCAGGAGTTTGAGATCAGCCTGGCCAAAATGGCGAAACCCCATCTCTACTAAAAATACAAAAATTAGCTGGAGTGGTGGCAGGGCACCTGTAATCCCAACTACTCTGGAGGCTGAGGCAGGAGAATCGCTTGAACCCAGGAGGCAGAGGTTGCAGTGAGCCGAGATCGTGCCGTCGCACTCCAGCCTGGGCAACAAGAGCAAGACTCCATCTCAAAAAAAAAGAAAAAGAAAAAAAGATACAGGAGACCTGTTAGGACAGCTTCCCTATGGTACTGAAATGTTAACTGTGCCTGTTCTTACGTAATGGGGCAGGAAGTTGTTTTTCCTCCCTTTATCTTGCTACCTACCTGGATTTTCTACATTTTCTTTCATGAGCTTGTGCTACTTTTTGTAACGGAAGGAATAAACAACTGTAATAGAATGCTGCCAGAGAGGACAATTGAAAGGAACTTTTGGTTCTGTTCAGAAAGGGCAGGCCTGCTGCTAGGAGCTGCAGGGGACAGAGAGCAGATGGGGCAGGGGGATTTCTCGCAGAGGCTGAAATGGAAGGTGGGACCTGTGGCCAGTGTCGGGGGTGGGGCAGTCTCTGCCTTTCAGACCTGGGAGGGAACTGTGTGCATGAACTTTGCCAGGGAGGGAGGTAGCTCTTAGCTGGTCCAAGATGGGCTGAAGAGTTTGTAAACAAGTGCCTGGCCACTCAGAATAAGTTTAGGTCCTTTGGCCCAGACTAATTCTATCCCAGGCTACTGAGAAACGGGATGCTGAGTCCCTGCCACGGGTCTTTGAAAAATGACAATGGAAGATGCGCTGGAAGATTGGAGAGGGTCAAAATGCCATTCCCTTTCCTGAAAGGAAGGCAACAGAAACTTCAAACATTGGGGCAGAGGGCTAAGCGAGTTTAAAGGGGTGACTCAGGATCCCATAGAAAAGAATGTGACAATTCATGGGAGCTAGAATGGGTCAACTGCAGCCCCAGGCCAACCTCAGCTTGTGATGTGAGGCACAGAGATCCTAGATTCAGCAGATCTCCTAAGAGACTTATTATTGTTTGCAGCCAAGATAGAGAAATATGGAGTAGATACTAGAACGGTCAGGTCAAATGATAGCCCCCAAATCAGTGGACTGATGCCAAGGTGAGGCAGGTTTCTAAGTCCATGTCAAAAGGCTCTGTTCGCCCTGTTGCCCAGATTGGAATGCAGCGGCATGGTAACTGCTCACTGCAGCCTCAGCTTCTGGGTTCAGGGGATCCTTCCACTTCACCCTCCTGATCACTGGGACTACAGGCACCATCACACCTGACTAATTTTAAATTTTTTGAAGAGACAGAGTCTACTTGTGTGCCCAGGCTGGTCTTGAATGCCTGGGCTCAAACAATCCTCCCACCTTGGCCTCCTAATCCACAGGGATTACAGGCATGTACCATTATGCCTGGTTAATTTTTTTTTTTTTGGTAGAGACAGGGTCTCGCCATGTTGCCTAGGCCTCGAACTCCTGATCTCAAGTGATCCTCCTGCCTTGGCCCCCCAGAGCACTGGGATTACAGGCGTGAACTACCCTACCTGGCCTTCGTTGTTCTGTTCAGAAGCCAGATTAGAGAATCTAAATGGGTCATCCAGTGACTAGCCAAATCCAAACAGGTACGAGTCCAAAAGCTGAGATCATCACTGACAGCAGAATCTCTCCCAGAGAATTGGCGGTGAGCCATTCCAGAGGCAGTGGGTGGGCAACTGCCCAGGGCTATATTCAGTCTTCATGGCCATGGGAGGGTGCTGCATCCTGAGTGTTTAAAAGTCCTGAGGAATCCAGACGTAGGGATGAATGATTCTAAGGAGTTGGAACTTGGCATGGTAACGTGGCTGCTTTGGGCTTTCTTGACCTGATGTCTTTAGCTGTTTGGTCCATCTGATTGTCTTTAGTTGAGTTTCTTATTCACTGAACAGCTTTATAGGTCTTTTGAGTATTTCCAAATTGTGTGCCAATTGCATTTTCCACTGTAAATGAATCAACTGGCCTTCTGTTTGTGTTTTGAAAATTTACAAGCAAAGACTGGACAGGCCCAATGGAATCCTTCAATCTCCCCCATTCAACATTCCTCACTAATAACCTTCCTGGCCTGAGAGGTGGTTAAAAATAGTTGCCTCCTGCCCTCAAGCTACACTGCTTCAGGTATTGCATTTCATAATCCATGCCCAATATACTGAACCTCGTGACCAGGACAAGCTTCCAGGGCAGTCACAGTCAGAGTGGACAGCTGTCACCTGTAGTTGGCCGCAGCCCCATCAATGAGTAGGGCCTGCACCAACTCTGCTCAAGTGTTCTCTGCAGAGAATGAGCAGCATGCCTGGCTTCATGAGTTGGGGACCCTTGTGGCTCTGGGGATCCAAAGGACTTGGTTTCTCCCTTGGAAGATAGAGGCAGGGGTAGGACCAGGGCATACGCAGTTATGCTAGTGAGGTGTACTCTGATACCCCCCGGTACAGTCTGAAGTCTACAGGAGTTGAAAGAGGTGTGCAGGTGGGCCAGGTATCCCTAGCAGTGGTTTCTATTTGTGGCAGCCAAATGGTGAGAGCAAGAAGGTGGAGAGGACTGCGGAACCTTTGCAAGGCAAACCAGTGAGAGTAAGTGCCTGGTGGGCCACAGTGCCTTGGGGGACGTAATGGTTGTATCTCCAGAGATAAGTAGATGCTGGCTTCCTATTTAACATCAGTCCAGTCCCCTAAACGCCTCCGTCGGTGGGCCTGGCATTCTTCCAGACTCCCCTCAAACCATGTTTCCAGCAAACGCCCTGCCATCAGCCTTACTCCCACGCTGATTACTGGCTCTCAGCACATGTATGTTTCATTTACACTGTGCTGCTGTTTTGGAATTGTTTGCAAGTTGTGTCATATGTGTATGCTGTGTCTAAAGTGGATAGAGGCCTCTGAGATCAGGATCTAGTTTTCTTGAATCATCGTCCTCTTCCTCCACAACCACCACCAATAACTGGCACCAAACACAGGGCATTACGTAATGTGGACAAAAATGCTTGTAAATGAGTTCATGTCACAGACACTCAGAAGTTTGCCCCCACTGTAAACAATGTAGAGATGAAAGGCTTTGTTTCCAAGCCTCTCTCATGTTCTCAGGAACATGGAGAGAGGAGCCCTCTACCTTTGCAGTTCATTCAATGGACTAGGGATCTACTTGCCCTCATAGGGTTCTTAGAATAAGGAAAAAAAAGCAGAATTCATGTTCCGCAACCTCACAGAACATATTTAGCTAGCAAGATTCTTCAAGAAGCTGGCAAATATATATATATATTATATATATATTATATATATATAATATATATTTTTTTTTTTTTTTTTTTTTTTTTTTTTTTTTTTTTTTTTTTTTTTTGTGAGATGGATTCTCACTCTGTCACCCACGAGCTGGAGTGTCAGTGGCAAATCTTAGCTCACTTCACTGCAACCTCCGTCTCCTGGGTTCGAGCAAGCAATTCTCCTGCCTTAGCCTCTGGAGTAGCTGGGACTACAGGCCATACCAACACTCCCGGCTAATTTTTGTATTTTTAGTAGAGACGGGGTTTCACCATGTTAGCCAGGCTAGTCTCAAACTCCTCACCTCAGGTGATCCATCCACCTTGGCCTCCCAAAAGTGCTGGGATTACAGGCATGAGCCACCATGCCCGGCCAGAGCTGGCAAATAATTAAAACAATTTTCAGGCATCCCATCCTCCCAACTTCGCAGTTAAGTGTTAAAAGAAATTAGGCCAGGCTGGGCGCAGTGGCTCATGCCTGTAATCCAAGCATTTTGGGAGGCTGAGGTGGGCGGATCACAAGGTCGGGAGTTCGAGACCAGCCTGGCCAACATAGTGAAACCCCATCTCTACTAAAAATACAAAAATTAGCCGGGCATGGTGGCACACGCCTGTAGTCCTAACTACTCGGAAGGCTGAGGCAGAAGAATCGTTTGAACCCGGGAGGTGGAGGTTACAGTGAGACAAAATTATGCCCATTGCACTCAGGTCTGGGTGACAGAGCAAAACTCCATCTCAAAAAGGAAGAAAGGAAGGAAGGAAGGGAGGAAGGAAGGGAGGGAGGGAGGGAGGAAGGGAGGAAAAGAGGGAGGGTAGGAGGGAGGAAGGGAGGGAGGGAGGGAGGCAAAAGGAGAAGAGAAGAGAAGAGGAAAAGAGAAGACAGAAATTAGATGCCGGACATGGTGGCTCATGCCTGTAATCCCACCACTTTGGGAAGTCTAGACGAGAAGATCACCAGAGGACAGGAGTTTGAGACCAGCCTGGCCAACATGGTGAAACCCCATCTCTACTAAAAATACAAAAATTAGCCAGGTGTGTGTACGCTTGTAGTCGTAGCTACTGGGGAGACTGAGGTAGGAGAATTGCTTGAACTTGGGAGGCAGAAGTTGTAGTGAGCCGAGATCGTGCCATTGTGCTCCAGCCTGGGCCACAAGAGTGAAACTCTGTCTCAAAAAATAAACAAATAAAAATAAAATAAATTAGAGTCAGAAACATTTGCTTTGGTTTTGGCAAATCCAAAACAGCTTTTTCTCTTTCTTTCTTTTTGAGACGGAGTCTCACTCTATCACCCAGGGTGGATTGCAGTGGCATGATTTCGGCTCACTGCAACCACTGCTACCCGGCTTCAAGCAATTCTCCTGCCTCAGCCTCCCGAGTAGCTGGGATTACAGGCAGCTGCCACCGCACCCGGCTAATTTTTGTATTTTTAGTGGAGACGGGGGTTTCACCATCTCGGCCAGGCTGGTCTTGAACTCCTGACCTCGTGATCCACTCGCCTCAGCCTGCCAAAGTGTTGGGATTACAGGCATGAGCCACCTCACCCTGCCCAAAACAGCTTTTTCAAAAATTCTTTACTATGAGATTCTTTGAGATATCAACCTGTATAACTTAAATGACTTATTGACATTCTCAACTTTTCAGAAATGTATTTTGTTTAAATAAATAAATAAAGCAAGCAAGCAAGCAAAGGTGCAAATTCTCCAAAAAGGCCAACGTGCCGCGTGGCTCCTGGCCACGAGGGGGCATGGTCTCCCTAGTCCTAGGCTAAGGAACAAACGATGGGGACCCCCGCTGTGTCCAGCCTCAGCCTAGTGGAGCTGGGAGGAATGCCCTCTTGGCCAAGGTCCAGGAGTTCCAGGAGACTCCAGATCTCTTCTCCGGTGCTAGCAACTCCCCCGCAGCAGAGTGTATGTCTGCGGTGTAGAAAGCCACGAGTGCTCTAGGCTGAAGAGGAGGTCATGTTTAAATTACAGACTGAGCAAGAGTGCTGTGCTGGCAGCTTTGCCCAGGAGCCAGCAGGGCGGGTGGTGTCTGGGGCATGACCTTGGGTGGCTGTGGTGCTGGTTAGGGTGCTGGGTGGAGCCTGGCTGGTGAGGTTGGAAAGCATGGGCGTGGCAGCCACAACACAGATGGGACTACACAGAGCCTGTGGGAGCCACTCTGCCTGGCCAGCTGCTCCCAGCCCTGCCAGCATTGGGATTGTGTGGTCAAGGCAAAGACCATGCTTTTCAGCAAGGTCATCTGCAGTCTGGCTTCAATCTCCCTCCCTCCACATTACCTTTTCCAAAAGGACCTCATCTCCAGTGCAGCTGAATGACCTGCTCTTCCCAAAAATGACTTAAACTTTGCTTCATTGATTCATTTTTGCACTTACTTCGACACACAGCAAACCCTAATAGAGCGCGTGTGGTAGCCAGACACTGTGGAAATACAGGACCTTGTCTGTGACTTCATAGACATGATAGTTTTTGTTTGTTTGTTTAACAGAGTCTCACTCTGTTGCCCAGGCTGGGGTGCAGTGGTGTGATCTCCGCTCACTGCAGTCTCCACCTCTCTGGCTCTTCTGCCTCAGCCTCTCAAGTAGCTGGGACTACAGGCACACACCACCATGCCAGGCTAATTTTTGTATTTTTAGTAGAGATGGGGATTCACCATGTTTGCTGGACTGGTTTTGAACTCCTGACCTCAAGTGATCCACCCGCCTCGGCCTCCCAAAGTGCTGGGATTATAGGCATGAGCCACCACGCCCCGCCCATAGGCACTACAGTTTTATGCCTTCGAATCTTTATTCATGTTTTTCTATTTGTGGAAAATTCTCCTCGTTCCTCTCTGCCTGGCCAGATTTTACCATCTTTCAGTGACCTCCTCATGCCTCACCAACTCCAGGATCCCCCCTCTGATTACTCCAAAGTGAGAAAAGGGACCAGGTCCTTCTCATTCACTGTTATATCCTAAGTGACTAACAGGTGCCTGGTACAAGCAGGTGCTCAAAAATATTGACAGAATGAGTGAGGCAGTCTTGTCCATCTCTGACTTCACAGCCCTATTGCCCAAAACTTTCACTTCCAGTCTTGCCCATGACATTTCTCCTACTGCACTCTTGCGTTTATTACTACTCAGTGCTGGGTGGTTGGATTAGGCAGGGCTCTGGATTTGCCAGGAACAGAAAGGAATGTATTGGTTCATTGAACCACACCATGGGAGGGGCAGCAGGAACCACAGGGGTCTGAGAATACAACGTCTGGACACACTGCCACTGGCTTCTCTCATTGGTGTCTTCATCCTCTACTACTGCAGAAAGCCTTTTGCCACCCAGAAAATGGCTGTCAGCTGGTCAGGATTCACATCCTACCAGTTTAGCAATCCAAGAAGAATAGGATTTTCTCCTCCAATTACTTTTTTTTTTTCTTTTTGAGACAAGTCTCACCCTGCTGGCCAGGCTGGAGTGCAGTGGCACAATTATAGCTTACTGCAGCCTCAACCTCACAGGCTCAAGTGATCCTTCTACCTCAGCCTCCCAAGTAGCTGGAACTACAGGTGTGTGCCACCATGCCTGGCTAATTTTTTAAATTTTTTGTAGGGATGGGGCGTCTCGCTATGTTACCCAGGCTGGTCTCGAACTCCTGAGCTCAAGCAATCTGCCCACCTTGGCCTCCCAAAGTGCTGGGATTACAGGCGTGAGCCACTAAACCGGGTCTATTTTATTTATTGTTTGTTTGGGTTTTTTGTTTTTTTTGAGATGGCATCTCACTCTGTTGCCCAGGCTGGAGTACAGTCACACAATCTTGGCTCACAGCAACCTCCACCTCCCAGGTTCAAGCGATTCTCCTGCCTCAGCCTCCTGAGTAGCTGGGATTACAGGCATGTACCACCACACCTCACTAATTTATATTTTTAGAAGAGATGGGGTTTCGGTATGTTGGCCAGGCTGGTCTCAAACTCCTGACCTCAAGTGATCCACCCACCTCGGCCTCCCAAAGTGCTGGGATTACAGGTGTGAGCCACCGTGCCGGGCCTTTCCCTAGACTTTACAGGAGCCTACAACAGTCCATCTTGTCCACTTGTCACCACTGCTGCGGGTGGGGTCATTTGTCCTGTCTGAAGGTGTGGAAATAGAATCCTGGTAGCCATGTTATGACTTGAGCAGTCACTTCTGGTTTTCCTTCTGAGAAAATCTTCTGAGCCCAGCTGTATGAGTAATATTGGCTTTTTGTCTCAAGTGGGAAATGGCTCTAAGACCGGTTTTTCTATTTGTGTTTCTTTGTTTATTTTGGTAGAAAGCAGACGGCAATACATAAAACGGCATCTTCTTCAATGGTCTCAGGAGCACAGTCATCTCTAAAGAAGTATTCCTCTCCAAAGAGCTGCAGGCCTTCAACAGCCTTATTAGGGAATACTATTATACCTGTTTACTGAGGACACTGACGCTCAGTGGTAGTAACAAGCCCGAGGTCACAGAACTATGGTGGAAGGGAGGGGTGATGACAAGACCCGTGGATCTAGATCCTGGTGCCAGAAGTTTTGCTTACATCCAGTCATTCAATCCGCACTGCAGTCTTCTGAGGTCAGAATCAGGCGACAGGTTCTATGAAGTTTACATGTCTTGCCCAAGGTCACAGAGGCAAACAGGGCTGAGATCTGCTGATTCCAAGCCCATAGTATTTTCACTTCAGGTCACCTTACCTCTCTGTGCTTGCACTTCCTAATCTGTGAAATGGGAATAATAATAGTCCATGCCTCTGGGTTTGTTGTGGGAGTTAAATGGAATGACACACCTGGCCCGTAGTGAGCTCTGTAAGTGGATGCTACTGTTGTTATCGTAATTTTATCACAAGACCTCCCTCTGGTCAGGAGTTGGCCACTCCCTGTTACAGGAGAGCCAGATTCCGTGGGAGCCTCTTCGTGGCCCAGGTGCTCCTGAGGCTCAGTGCAGGTGCTGGGAAAGTTTGCAACAGGAATAAAGGGAACAAAGGCTCCAGGTGCCTGTCGATGCTTTGTCTGGCTGGAGGCCAGCTTCCTGCTGGATCAGGTTGCTCTTGGCTGTCTGGGTTCATGGAGCTGACCCCTCCTCCCTGTCCCTGCCAACTGAGGGCTGAGGAATAAGCCTGGTGACACCAAACAGGGTCCATCATGGGCAATGTACTTCCTTTCTGGAACCCAGTGCTGGGTGGGATCTCACTGACTGAACCAGGAAACTTTGGGGCACTGAGAGAGACCTATTCCGGGTCCTCATTCCACAGTGTGGCCTCAGTGAACAGCCTCCCAACCTCTCCTGGAGGGGTAGTCTTGGGTGTAGAGGCGGCACCTGGAGTCCGAGACCTGGGTTTGAATGCCAACCCAGGATGGAGCACTGAAGTGACCTTAGACAAGCCAACTCTCTCTCTATCTCAATTTTCTACTATGAAGGTTCAGGAGGTTGTGCTGTTTCGTGCATAAAGCCCTTGCAAGCCCTTAAAATTCACTGCTGTCCCCAACACCACCTATAGGAGATGAAACTTTTTTCTTTTTCAGACGGAGTCTCTGTCGCCCAAGCTAAAGTGCAGTGGAACGATCTCAGCTTATTGCAACCTCTGCCTTCCGAGTTCAAGCGATTCTCCTGCCTCAGCCTCCCAAGTAGCTGGGATTACAGGCACATACCACCACACCTGGCTAACTTTTGTATTTTTAGTAGAGATGAGGGTTCACCACGTTGGCCAGGCTGGTCTTGAACTCTTGACCTCAGGTGATCCACCCACCTTGGCCTCCCAAATTGTTGAAATTACACCTTGGCCTCCCAAAGTGTTGAAATAGGCGTGAGCCACTGCACCTCGGCCTAGGAAATGAAACTTCAAACCCAGCAGAGTGTGATCTTTGCATAACACAAACTAGACTATGTGTCGCCTGTCCTCAAAACCTGCCACAAGCCCTGGCCTGCTCCCTTCCAACTTCTGCTGTAGCTCCCAGTCACCAGGCTTCTTTAAGTTCCTTGAATAGGACTTCGTTCCTGCCTTAGGGCTTTTGCACACGCTGTCCCTTTGTCCTGAAACACTTTGAGCTCCAGGTCTTTCCGTTGCTGTCTTTATCACTCAGGTCTTGTGCTCAGGTGTGACCTCCTCAGAGCAGCCTTCTTCTGTCACGCCTGTCTTGTCCCTCTCAACCAACATCATCCAGTTTTATATCCAGAGCATACCTCTCTCTGAAATTATCCTGTCTGTATTTATCTACTTTTTTTTTTTTTTTTTTTTTTTTTTTTTGAGACAGAGTCTCGTATTGTCAGTCCCCTGGGCTGGAGTGCAATGGCGCAATCTTGGCTCACTGTAACCTCCGTCTCCCAGGTTCACGCAATTCTCCTGCCTCAGCCTCCCGAGTAGCTGGGATTGCAGGTGCCCGCCACCATGCCTGGCTAACTTTTTGTATTTTTCAGTACAGACTGGGTTTCACTATGTTGGTCAGACTGGTCTCGACCTCGTGATCTGCCTGCCTCGGCCTCCCAAAGTGCTGGCATTACAGGCGTGAGCCATCGCACCTGCCGTGTCTCCCTTTTTATTGTCTACCTCCCTCCACCAGAAGTTAAGCTCCGTGAAGACAGGGAACCCGTCTGTCCTTTCTCCCTTTATCTCCTCAGAAGTGCCCAGAGCAGTGCCTGGCACAGTAGGCACTCAGGGACTCTTTGTAGGATTCCCATTCTGTAAGACCCACCTTGAAGTAGGGTCTGGGCTGCCTGTGCCCATCATTTCTCTGTGCTCTGGGGCAGTGGCCTGGCACTGCAATGAGGCAGCTTTGTGAGTGTGAAAAACACTGTCTATTTCCAAAATACTTTCACATGTGGTGCCTCATTTGCACCTCCCAATAACTCTGTGAGACAGGTAGAGCAGGATCATAAACTCCATTTCATAAATGAGAAAATCGACGTGTCCAGAGGCTTACAGGAACTTGCCTAAGGTCATATCCCTCATTTGGTGCAGAACCAGGAAGAGAACTGTTTGTCTTAGGAAGCTCCAGGACCTCCAGCCAGACACAGAATGCCGAAGATCCACATATCAATCGCATTTCTCCATTAGGTCATGTTATCCATGTACACGTGTTTAGAATTACTGCAATGAGGGGGTAGTCTGATCTCTGAAATGCTTTTGAGCTCTAAATTTTTCTAGGACTCTTGGATATATCTGATGAGACTTACCTTTAGGTCTCTTCCAGGGAAACTAAAATTCTTGCCTTCTTCATGGACTGAGAAATCAAAGTGTCTGCCCTATTCTGCCACAGAATCCCAGTAATGCCTCTACGGAGTACATAGCACGTGGCATTTAACAGCCGGTTTCACCTATATTCAACTGCAGATGAGGTTCAGAGACGTGAAGGGACTTGCCCACATAGGAAAATGGCAAAGGGAAGTCTAGAACTCAGCTGGTCTAACTCCAAGCACAATGTTCCTCCCGCCATGACCATATGCTTATAAATTCACTTCCAGTTTCATGGAAGGTGGAGTTCTTCACGGCTAAATTGTTAAAATAATAACGCCATCTTTAGATGCCTTTATTAGGCTCATTAAAAGCTTATCTGGGCCAGGCGCAGTGGCTCACGCCTATAATCCTAGCATTTTGGGAGGCCAAGGAAGGTGGATCACTTGAGGTCAGGAGTTCAAGACAAGCCTGGCCAACATGCTGAAACCCCGTCTCTACTAAAAATACAAAAATTAGCCAGGTGTGGTAGCACATGCCTGTAATCCCAGCTACTTGGAAAGCTGAGGCAGGAGAATCACTTGAACCCAGGAGGTGGAAGTTGCAGTGAGCCGAGATCGCGTCATTGCACTCCAGCCTGGGTGACAGAGTAAGACTCCAACTCAATTTAAAAAAAAAAAAAAGGGCCGGGTGCGGTGGCTCAAGCCTGTAATCCCAGCACTTTGGGAGGCCGAGATGGGCAGATCACAAGGTCAGGAGATCGAGACCATCCTGGCTAACACGGTGAAACCCCGTCTCTACTAAAAAATACAAAAAAAAAAAAAAAACTAGCCGGGCGAGGGGGCGGGCACCTGTAGTCCCAGCTACTCAGGAGGCTGAGGCAGGAGAATGGTGAAAACCCGGGAGGCAGAGCTTGCAGTGAGCTGAGATCCGGCCACTGCACTCCAGCCTGGGCGACAGAGCGAGACTCCGTCTCAAAAAAAAAAAAAAAAAAAAAAAAAAATGGTTATCGGCCAGGAGGCCAGCCATGCTGGCTCATGCCTGTAATCTCAGCACTTTGAGAGGCCAAAGCAAGAGGACTGCTTGAGCCCAGGAGTTTGAACCAGCCTAGGCAACATGGCAAAACCCCATCTCTACCAAAAATACAAAAATTAGCCAGGCGTGGTGGCACACACCTGTGATCCCAGCTACTCAGGAGGCTGAGGCAGGAGAATCGCTTGAACCTGGTAGGTGGAGGTTGCAGTGAGCCGAGATCATGCCACTGTACTTCAGCCTGGGCAACAGTCCAAGACCCTGTCTCAAAAAAACAAACAAAAATTAGCACTATGGTGGCATGTAGCTATAGTCCCAGCTACTTGGGAGGCTGAGGTGGGAGGACGATTTGAGCCTGGGAGGTCAAGGCTGCAGTGAGCTAAAGTAACATCACTGCACTTCAGCCTGGGCAACAGAGACAGACCCTATCTCAAAAAAAAAAAAAAAAAAAAAAGCTTATTAAGTGCTTGCCATGGCCTTCTGTTAGATCTGCAGCAGGAGAGGGAGGAGACGAGAGACACCCTTATGATGGAATATGGGGCAGCTCCTCCAAATGAGGGCAGAAATCTATGCTTATTGGTAACTTTGCAAATACGTGTCTCTGTTGTGTGCAGACACACAAAGAAAGTCTGGAAGGATGTGCTCCAAAATGCTAATAGCAGCATCTCTGGAAATCACCTTATGGGTAATTTTCAGTCCTTTTATATACTTATCTGAAATTTTATTTTGTAATGGGCAAGCATTTTCTTTATAATCAGCCTTTTTTTTTTTTTTCTTTTGGAGACAGAGTTTTGCTCTCATTGCCCAGGCTGGAGTGCAACCTCGACCTCCCAGGTTCAAGTGATTCTCCTGCCTCAGCCTCCTAAGTAGCTGGGATTACAGGTGCGTGCCACCATGACCGGCTAATTTTTTTGTACTTTTAGTAGAAACAGGGTTTTACCATGTTGGTCAGGCTGGTCTTAAACTCGTGACCTCAGGTGATCCACCTGCCTCGGCTTCCCAGAGTGCTGGGATTACAGGCATAAGCCACCACAACCAGCCAATAAAGGCATTTTCATTTTGAAAAATAATTGAAAAAAGCTAGTGAACAGTCCAAGCATGGTGACATGGGCCTGTAGTCCCAGCAACACAGGGGGCTACGGCAGGAGGATCACTTGAGGCCAGGGACTGGAGGCTGCAGTAAGCCATGATTATGTATGTAAATAGCCACCACACTCTAGCCTGGGCAACATAGTGAGACCCTATCTTATGAAATATGAAGGACGGAAGGCCACTGAATAAAAATAAAAGAATGGGAAGAAGTCCTGATACATGTGTCTAATGTTTTCAGTCATATCACTCCAGGGATGCAGGTGGAATCTGTGTCACTCATGAATGGATCCTTTACTTGGGGGGCATTCAAAATATTAAGGTAATGAGGACTAAGTAGACATCTTCCAGTGAATGACACAGAAATTATAAACCTCTTGGCAGTCTTTTTGAACAACTCTCATCTTTCTCAGGATCCTAATGATTCATGTCACAGGCCCTTCCCAAAGATTGTGTGGTAGCTCTGGAGGAAAATCAAGGAGTGATATGACTCGTTTCTGGATAATTGTCAGTGAGTCAGACCTCGTTCAGCCCTCTGGAGTTTCCAGGCCGTTAACTTCTCTGCCTGAACTCGTGAGTCAGGGTCAGTCAGCCGAGAGTTGCAATGTGTACGTGCTTCCGGCCTTGCTCTTCTGGCCCGCCCCCCAGCCTTCACTCATGCATGCCTGCAGGCACTTACAAGCCTCCTCATCCATATATCCCGGAAAGGGTGCAAGCATGCCTGGCTTAGTCATCCATCCACAAGAGGTTTGCACCCTACCTGACTGCTAAGATCAGGCTGTAAACTGCCAGAATGAACCAAAAGAGGGAAAATAAATATGAGCACTCTCCCATAAATTTTGCAATAGTCAGCTGTAGTCTAGCTGTGATTTAGAGCATTTGTTTTGTGAATAACCGGATGTGAATAATCTATATGTGAATAACCTATACATCTGTCAATAGTGATCCATTATGATTCACTGTAGTGGTGGGCACCTTGTAATCAGCTACTCAGGAGTTTTAGGTGGAAGGATCGCTTGAGTCCAGGAGTTCTGAGCTGTTGTGCTCTATGCTTATAGTGTGTCCGCACTAAGTTAGGCATCAATATGGTGACCTCCTGGGAGCTGGGGGACCACCAGGTTTTCTAAGGAGAGGTGAACCAGCCCAGGTCCGAAACAGAGCAGGTCAAAACTCTGGTGCTGATCAGTAGCAGGATGGTTCTGTGAATAGCCACTGCACTCCAGACTGTGCAACTTAGCAAGACTCTTTCTCTAAAAAAGTGTGTGTGTGTGTGTGTGTGTGTGTGTAAAATACATTGTGGTATATCCAGAGAACAGATTATCATGCAGCTATTTAAAAGAATGAGGTAGAGCTATGTAAGTTGACACAGAAAGGGTCAGTTTGGCTGGGCACGGTGGCTTACACCTGTAATCCTAACACTTCGGGAGGCTGAGGCAGAAGGATCATTGAGCCCAGGGGTTCCAGGCTGCAGTGAGCTATGATCACACCACTGCACTCCAGCCTGGGTGACGGAGCAAGATCTGGTCCCTAAAAAAAACTCAAAAACCAAAAACAAAAACAAAGGGTCAGTTTTAAGAATAAGAGGAACATTGCATAGCAGTGTATATATTATGCTCCCATTTGTGTGCATGTCTATTATTATTATTTTTTAAATTATTTTGCTCACTCTATCACACAAGCTGGAATACAGTGGCACAGTCTCGGCTCACTGTAGCCTCGACCTCCCAGGCTCAGGTGATTCTCCCATCTCAGCCTCCCAAGTAGCTGGGACTACAGACACATGCTACCATGCACAGCTTATTTTTGGGGTTTCACCATGTTGCTTAGATTGTTCTCAAACTGCTGGGATCAAGAGATCCTCCTGCTTCAGCCTCGCAAAGTGCTGGGATTACAGGTATGAGCCACCATTACAGGCATATTATTTTTATTTTTAAAACTTATAAATGGCATTTTCTCATTGTAAAAGGATAAACATACAGAAAAGGCTAGCAGAAGACAGGAAACTCTCTCATCACCCCTTGCATCAGTCAGGACAGGCTAGGCTATGCTGTGGTAACAAACATCTCTAAAAATGTCAATGGCTTAAAACAACAAAGATGTATTTCTTGCCCATGCTTTATTCCTAACATGGACTCAGAGATTCAGCTCATTGTAGTCAGCACCATAGTCACAGCACCACCAACATACGATGCCACCATCCCAACATGAAACTTTACAGTTCACCATTATAGAGGAAGAAAGCATGAGAACAATAACTGGATCTCAAATGCCTCCCCTGGAAGGGACACTTGACACTTTTCCTCACATTTCACAAGCAAATCACAAGGATACACCTAACTTCAAGACAGTGTGTGAAAGTATAACCTTCCCATGGACACAGGAAGAGAGCTGGAAATATTGATTCACCTTGGGAATGTCTACCACCCCATCCCAAACCACCCTCCTTCCCAGAGGGGAGTTAACACATTGCTACTGAATCCCTTCAGGCCTCTTTGATATATAGGCATACCTTGGAAATATTGCAGGTTCAGTTCCAGACCACTGACGTAGAGCAAGTAACATGAATTTTTTGGTTTCCCAGTGTGTATAAAAGTTATGTTCATACTATCCTGTAGTCTATTAAGTGAGCCATCGTATTATCTCTAAAAAATATGCAGATATCACAGAAATATTAGCCAGGCATGGTGGCAGGTGCCTATAATCCCAGCTACTTGGGAGGCTGGGCCAGGAGAATCGCTTGAACCCAGGAGGTAGAGGTTGCAGTCAGCTGAGATCGTGCCATTATTGCGCTCCAGCCTGGGTGACAGAGCCAGACTCTGTCTCGGGAAAAAAAAAAAAAAAAAAAAGGATAGTCTTTTTATTTTTTTATAAAACTTTAAAAACTTTTTTGAGACAGGGTTCCACTCTGTTGCCTCTGTTGCCTCCAGATGGGCGAGCTGCAGTGCCACAGCATAACCACTGCAGCCGTTGACCTACTAGCTCAAGTGATTTCCCTACCTCAGCCTCCCAAGTAGCTGGGACCCAGGCGTGCGCACCATACCTTTGCTAACTTTATATTATTGTCTGCAGAGATTGGGGTTTGACCACTGATTGGCCAGCTGGTCTCGATACTCCTGCGGCCTCAAGCAATCTGGCCCCACCTGCGACACCACAAAGTGCGGGCCTACAAGTACAAGCCGACCATGCCCAGCCTGTTTTGGCCTACTCTATTGCTTGCTGTGTCACTGCTAATAGCTGGCCTTTAATTTTTCCTTTGCTCAGGAACTTTGGCTAATTGGCTCAAGAGGGTAGTTTTTCAGCCTGTTTTGCTTTCAACATGCCTTCCTCACTAAGCTTATCCTTTGTAGCAGAGATGTGGAACTCTTGCTTTTATTGTGACATTTCAGAGCGACTTAGGCCGCATTATAGGCGTTATTGAATTGCCTAATTGCAACATCTTTGTGTCTCAGGAGGGAATAGGGAGCGCTCCCAGAAGAGGGAGAAAGAAGGAGGAGAATGACCCATTGATGGCCATGTTGAGGCGAGCAGTCCAAAACAAGCAAACATGTATCAATTGTGGCTGGCACGGTGGCTCATGCCTGTAATCCCAGCACTTTGGGGAGGCCGAGCTGGTGGACATCACCTCGAGTTTTCCAGGAGTTCGCAGACCCGCCTGCCAACATGGCTAAAACCCATCTCTACTAATAACACAAAAATTTACCCGCGAGCGTGGGTGGCGCAACTCCTGTATCCAAGCTACTACGGAGACTGAGCAGCAGAGATCACTTGAACCCCAGAGGAAAGCCGCACCACCAACCGCGTGAGGTTGCCGTGAGCCAAGATCACATCACTGCACTCCAGCCTGAGCAACAAGAGCGAAACTCCGCCTCAAAAAGAAAAAAAAAGAAAAAAAGTTTATCAATTAAGATTGCCATCTTATATGGGCCTGGTTCATGGGTACCACAAAACAGTTAAATAGTAACATCAAAGATCACGAATTACAGTCACCATAACAGATACATTAATAATGCAAAAAGTTTGAACGTTGAAAGAATCACGCAAAATGTGACACATAGACACTAAGTGAAACACTGCTGTTTTGGAGAAGCTGTGCTCATAGACTTCCTTGACTTGCCCACAAACCTTCATTTATAAAAAAAATGCAGTATATACGAACTGCCAAGGGTATCTTTCAAAGAGCAATAAAACAAGTTTGCGCCTGTATGTAGTTTTGACATAAATTATAGCTTTTACCAATAATTTTAAATATATCTGCGACGGCACAGTGGCTCCATGCCATGCTAATCCTAGCACTTTGGGAGGCCAAGGTGGCGTGGATCACCTGAGGTCAGGAGTTTGAGACCAGTTCTGGCCAACATGGTGAAACCCATCGTCTTACTAAAAATCAAAAATTAGCCTGGCGCATAATCGGCTGAGGCATGTAAATTCCAGCTATTCAGGAGGCTAGGCAGGAGAATGGCTTAAACCTGGCGATGGAGGTTGCAGTGAGCCAAGATTGGCCACTGCACTCCAGTCTTGCGGCAACAGAGCAAGATTAGTCGTATAAAAAATAAAATAAAATAAAAACTATACCAGCCTAGCACATAGTGAGACCCCCATCTGCTATTAAAAAAAAAAAAAAATAGAAAAATAGCCGCGGCACAAATGGCGTCATTCATGTAATCCCAGCAGTTTGGGCAGGCCGGGGCGGGTAGATCACCTGAGGTCAATAGTTCGCAGACCAGCCTAACTAATATGGTGAAAACCCTGTCTTCTAGTAAAAAAATACAAAAATTAGCTGGCATGTGTGCCACATGCCTGTGAATCTCAGCTGCACGGTGAGCCTGAGCAGAAGTATCACTTGAACCCAGGAGCGCGGAGCGCTGTGCGAGAAGCTGCAGTCACGCCTGTTTGCCACCCAGCCTGGCGCAATGAAAGCCCGAAAAACTCCATCTCAAAAAATAAATAATTAATTAAATAATAAATACAAATATAGCTGGCTATGTGCGCAATGCGCCTATGAGCCCAGCCTACTGGAGCTGAGGCACGAGAATAGCCCTGAACTTGGGAGGTGGAGGCTTGTAGTGAGCCGAGATAACACCACTGCCGCTCCAGCTGCGGGCTGACAGAGCCGAAGCACTCTCTCAAAAAAAAAAAAAAAAAAAAAAAAAACTATAGGTTATTATATATATCTATACACACCACACACATACATATATATACACACATACACACATATATATATGTGTGTGTGTCTGTGTGTGTGTGTGTAATACAAGTTTTGGAGTCAGACCTAGATTTGAATCTCAAATAGGTTATTTACCAGCCATGTCCCCTGAGATAAGTTCCTTAATCTTTCCAAAACTCAGTTTTATTTTCTGTACCTTCTTCCTGGGTGCATGTGGGGATTAAATGTGATGGTGTAAATGAAGCTCTCAATAAACAGATGCTTACAAAAGTTGTAATAGTGATGTCTAACTTGGAAATGAAGAGCTTTTGAAAGTGACTGTTTAGAGGGCTGGGGGTAGGATATGCAAAAACATATGCAACAACAAAAAATCCATCCATCAGAGTTTTCCAGGTCAATATCTGGACCAGTTTCTCTTATATTCTGTAGCCCTTGTTGTGATGTGGGGTGGGAGAAAGGGACATGGACATCTTACTGGCTACTGGCCAGGTCTTATCTGTTTTGTTTTGTTTTTTTTTGAGACAGAGTCTTGCTCTGTCACCAGGCTGGAGTGCAGTGGGTGCAATTTCGGCTCACTGCAACCTCCGCCTCCTGGGTTCAAGCAATTCTCTTGCCTCAGCCTCCTGAGTAGCTGGGACCACAGGCGTGCACCACCATGCCCAGCTAATTTTTGTAGTTTTAGTAGAGACAGGGTTTCACCATGTTGGCCAGGATGGTCTTGATCTCCTGACCTCGTGATCTGCCTGCCTCAGCCTCCCAGTGCTGGGATTAAGGTGTGAGCCACAGTGCCTTAATGGCGTCTTAATGGCGTCTTAATGACTGGGGACATGGAGGAGTGAGTCAGGTACAAAAAATAAAAACAAAACAAAAAAACCCCTGCTCAACCCTGCTCTCTGTCCATGGACCAGTACCCGTTCAACTTATCTGGGCTCTCCTTCCTACACCCTCGGGTTTCCCAAAGCTGAGTGTCATGTTGAAGAGAGCAGCTTTCCAGGTAAAGAAGGACTGGCCAGGAACAGTGGCTTATACCTGGAATCCCAGCACTGTGGGAGGCCAAGTCAGGAGGATAGCTTCGGGGCAAGAATTGGAGACCAACCTGGGCCACATGGCAAGACCCCCACCTCTACAAAAAATAAAAAATTATACTTTTGGAATCTTCAGAAAGAAAAATGAATAAACTAATTAAATAAATAAAATAAATTATCCAGACCTAGTGACACACACCTATAGTCCCAGCTACTCAGGAGGCTGAGGTGGGAGGATCACTTGAGTCCAGGAAGTTGAGGCTGTAGTGAGCAATGAGCCATGATCACACCATGGCACTCCAGCCTGGACAACATAGGCAGACCCTTTCTCAAAAAAAAAGAAGAAGAAGAAGCAAAGAAAGAAGAAAGGACAAGTCTTCATGTAGAAATATGTTGAAATATGTTGTTTTAAGAAATAACAATTTTCACAACATTTCTCAAGAACAGTCTGACAATGTATTAGACGCCTTTAAAAAATGAGGAGATCCAAGCCAGGCACCACCTGTAGTCCCAGCCATTCGGGAGACTTAGGTGGAAGGATCACTTAAGCCTAGGAGTTTGAGTCTATCTGGGCAACATAGCAAGACTTTGTCTCTTCAAAAATATATGTGTAAAAAAATAGACAAAAATTTAAATTAAAAAAATATATATGTGTACATATTGGCTGCGCTATGGCTCACACCTATAATCCCAGCACTATGGAAGGCCGAGGTGGGAGGATCGCTAGAGCCCAGGAATATGAGACCAAAGTGGGCAACATGATGAAATCCCATCTCTACAAAAAATACAAAAATTAGGCCGGGCGCGGTGGCTCAAGCCTGTAATCCCAGCACTTTGGGAGGCCAAGACGGGCGGATCACGAGGTCAGGAGATCGAGACCATCCTGGCTAACACTGTGAAACCCCGTCTCTACTAAAAAATACAAAAAACTAGCCGGGCGAGGTGGCGGGCGCCTGTAGTCCCAGCTACTCCGGAGGCTGAGGCAGGAGAATGGCGTAAACCCGGGAGGCGGAGCTTGCAGTGAGCTGAGATCCGGCCACTGCACTCCAGCCTGGGCGACAGAGCCAGACTCCGTCTCAAAAAAAAAAAAAAAAAAATACAAAAATTAGCCTGGCAGGGTGGCAAGCGCCTGCATTACCATCTACTCGGGAAGGTGAGGTGGGAGGATTGCTTGATCCCAGGAGGCAGAAGTTGCAGTGAGTAGAGATCGCACCACTGCACTCCTGGCTGAGTGACAGAGTGAGACCTGTATATACACACACATACACATACACAGACCCTTTGATCCAGCAGTCCACAGAGCATAATTTATTCTAAGAAAATAAAAGAAGTGAATAAAGATGGGTTTATCTTGCTCATAATAATGTAAATATTGAAAACCTAAATATCTAGCTAGAGGAGATTAGACAAACTATAGAATGCTTTACTTATCTATCTAACTACAGGTAGACATTATGGATGTAAATTATCCATTGAAATGTTAAATAGAAACAAAAAGAGCTAGTTCATGGCAGGATTAGGCAAAAAATGAATAAATAAATAAGAGCAACAGGAATGTAAAAGCACATGTATCCTATGATCCATTTTCAAAAAAAGTTTATAAATACACACCTTGAAACTACAAAGGATAAACACCAGAATTTTAGCAGTTATTAACTCTAGGGGATGGGAACATAAATTTATTTCTCTATGTGCTTATCAGAATTTTCTTTTCTTTTTTCAATTTTTTTTTTTTTTTTTTTTGTGATGGGGTCTCACTCTGTCACCCAGGCTGGAGTGCAGTGCTCCAATCACAGCTCACTGCACCCTCAACCTCTCTGGGCTCGGATGATACTCTCACCTTAGCGTCCTGAATAGCTGGGACTACAGGTGTGCATCACCACGGCCAGCTAATTTTTATAATTTTTTGTAGAAAAAGAGTTTCACCATGTCACCCAGGCTGGTCTTGAACTCCTGGGATCAAATGGTCCATCCATCTCAGCCTCCCAAAGTGTCATGACCACAGGCCTGTGCCACCATTCCTTGTCAGAATTTTCTAATTTTTCTACAAAGAGCATGATTAAGTAATAAAAGACAAAGATTGTTAAAATATGTCTTCAGCCACTTTTATTTTTTGAGACAGGGTCTTGCTTTGTTGCCCAGGCTGGAGTGCAGTGGTGCAATGGCGGCAGTGGTGAACTGCCACCTCAACCTCACAGGCTCGAGCCATCCTCCCACCTCAGCCTCCTGAGTAGCTGGGACATGCCACCATGCCCAGCTAATTTTTTAATTTTTTGTAGAGATGTTACCCAGGCTGCTCTTGAACTCCTGGACTTAAACCATCCTCCCCTTTGCCCTCCCAAGGTGTTGGGATTACTGGTGTGAGACACCACGCCCAGCTTCAGCCACTTCTTATTTTCTATAATATCGATGCTCAAGGTAATCTGTGGGCAGAGGTGACTGGGCTTGAGACTGGGATCAGGAAGCTTGTTTTGTGCTGCGTGTGACCTCACCTGGCGGGGAGGTATTTGCATCCACTTTTTACAGATAGATAACCGACGTGCAGAGAGGACCCATGCTGTGCTCAAGATCCCAGAGTTCTTAGTGCCAGAGCTGGATTTTTTTTTTTCTTTTCTTTTTTTTTTTTTTTTTGAAATGAAGTCTCGCTCTTGTCCCCCAGGCTGGAGTACAATGGCGCGATCTCGGCTCACAGCAACCTCCGCCTCGCGGGTTCAAGCGATTCTCCTGACTCAGCCTCCCAAGTAGCTGGGATTACAGGCACCTGCCCCCATACCCGGCTTTTTTTTTTTTTTTTTTTTTAGTAGAGACAGGGTTTCACCGTGTTGACCAGACTGGTCTCGAACTCCTGACCTCAGGTGATTCACCCACCTCGGCCTCCCAAAGTGCTGGGATTACAGGCATGAGCCACCGCGCCCGGACTTGTTTTGGCTTTTTGAGATGGAGTCTCATTCTGTCACCCAGGCTGGAGTGCAGTGGCATAATCTCGGCTCACTGAAACCTCCACTTCCCGGGTTCAAGCGACTCTCCTGCCTCAGCCTCCCGAGCAGCTGGGATTACAGGTGCCCGCCACCATGCCCTCCTAATTTTTGTATTTTTAATAAAGACAGTGTTTCACCATGTTGGCCAGGCTGGTCTCGTACTCCTGACTTCAGGTGATCCGCCCTTCTCAGCCTCCCAAAGTGCTGGGATTATAGGTGTGAGCCACCGTGCCCGGCCCCAGGGCTGGATTTTGAACCCAGGTTTCCTGATTCTGGTTAAGTATTTTCTCAACTACACCAGAGGTACCCTTTTCTGAACCTCATCTCTAAAACAACAGGGTCAGGATACAGTCCCTTCCAGCTGAAATATTCAGTGTCCGCAGGAAGCTTTTCCCCTCCCCCATCACTCCTGGCACGTCTACATTCCCGAACAGTTGGTGTATGTGCCCCATTTATCGGATGGGGCCGATAATTCCCTGGCCTACCGGATTTCAGGCTGAGTTCGGACAACTCCAGCCTGCTCCATGGCCACAAAGAGGGTAAGGGTGGGGGTGCTCTATTGTTGGGCATCTGGCCGGGTGCCTGCAGAACCAGGCAAGAACTGGCCATGAAAGCTGGCTGGCTGCCGGGAACTCGTTGTCTTTCCATTTAAACAGACACTGGCTGTCTGTTGAGTTTCTGGAAACATCTGACCTTTTGCAGAGCATCTCAAGAGTTGTCAGGGAGGGCTGGAGGGAGGCTTCTCACTTTCTGTAAACGGTTTAACCCTTCCTACAAAACCCTTAACAATAAAAAGAAGAGGTCAATTTCCAGGGAACTAGAAAGGTTTGTTTGTCTTTTTTTTTGTTTGTTTGTTTGGCTGTTTTTGGGACAGGGTCTCGCTCTGTCGCCATGCTTGAATGCAGTGGCTTAATCTCGGTTCAGTGCAACCTCCCAAGTTCAAGCTATTCTCCTGCCTCAGCCTCCTGAGTAGCTGGGACTACAGGCACGCGCCACCATGCCCAGTTAATTTCTGTATTTTTAGTAGAGACAGGGTTTCACCATGTTGATCAGGATGGTCTCAATCTCCAAACCTCGTGATCTGCCCGCCTCGGCCTCCCAAAGTGCTGGGATTACAAGCGTGAGCCACCGTGCCCGGCCTGTTTGTCCTGTTTTGTTGGCTGGGGAGGTAGATCATGCCTGGGAGCAGGGAAGAGACATTGAGCCCAGAGACCTCCTGTGTAATTTTTTCTGATCCCCTGTTTCTGGGACTGGAGGCTGCAGCTGCCGGGGAGTGAGGGGAGGGGTGGGTGAGATGGAGGTCCTGGAGGAAGGGGAGGGTCTGAAAGGAGGCAGCTCCCTCTGCCCTGAGCAGAGGCTCTACTGAGGACAAGAGTTTGGCCCACTAGAGCAGGGACTACTTTGCCGTAGTGAGCAATGTACTTTATCCTGCAAATGTTTTAGGGCACCTCCTATGTGCCAGACGCTATGTGAGACGCTGGTGACATGACAGTGAGCAATCTCAGACAGACGTGTCCCATGCCTTCGTGGAATGCCTTTTTTTTTTTTCTTTTTTTTTTTTTGGGACAGTCTCACTCTGTCACCCAGGCTGTAGTGGTGCAGTTGTGCGATCTCGGCTCACCGCAACCTCCACCTCCCTGGTTCAAGCAATTCTCCTGCCTCAGCCTCCCGAGTAGCTATGTCTGTAGGCACATGCTGCCATGACCAGCTAATTTTTTGTATCTTAGTAGAGACGGGGTTTCACCCTGTTGCCCAGGCTGGTCTTGAACTCCTGAGCTCAGGCAATCTGTCTGCCTCGGCCTCACAAAGTGCTAGGATTACAGACGTGAGCCACCGTGCCCAGCCAGAATTCCCATTTTATGGAGGAGTAAACTGGGAGCACGAGCACAAATGCCAAAAAAGCCTTAAGTGCTATGAAGGAGACTTTAATGTAGGAAAGCCGGGGATGCTTTCCCAAGGAGCCTTTTGAACAGAGACTTAAATCTTTACTGCTTGAAGATAGTGCACAGCATCACCCTCATAGTGCACAGCATCGCCCTCATATTGAAATGTGTTAAAATGAAGAATCTTCAGCCCCACCCCAGACCTACAGTTTCTAAACGTGCTTTATATTTTATTTTATTTTTTTACTTTTCTTTTATTTTTTGAGACAGAATCTCACTCTTGGTGCGCAGGCTGGAGTGCAGTGGCACTATCTCAGCTCACTGCCACCTCTGCCTCCGGGGTTCAAGCGATTCTCCTACCTCAGCTTCCCGAGTAGCTGGGATTACAGGCACTCGCCACCACACCCGGCTAATTTTTGTATTTTTAGTACAGACGGGGTTTCACTGTGTTGGCCAGGCTGGTCTCAAACTCCTGACCTCAGGTGATCCACCCACCTTGGCCTCCCATCGGAGGAGAGTAGTCTAGCTAAGAACCCTGGGGTGGGAAGGAGCTTGGAGCAGGATGTGAAAGTCAAGGAATATTTGTGAGTATTTGCAATTTTTTTTTTTCCGTAAGTGGGAGAGACTTGATGATGTTGAAAAGTCTTTAGGCCTTTGAATCTGGGAGGCGGAGGTTACAGTGAGCTGAGATGGGGGCGCCACTGCACTCCAGCCTGGGTGACAGAGGCGAGACTCCATCTAAAAAAAAAAAAAAAAAAAAAGTCTTTAGAAGTAAACCAGTTGAGAGGAAAGGAGTGGGAGACAAACTACAGTGGAAGGGTAGATAGGAGGAGGGGCAGTTTCTGTAGGACCAGCTTCCCAATCCCCAACCTCTGCTGCTGGTTAGAATTACCTACAGAGTTTAAAAATTTACAAGTGTTTGACTGGGCACAGTGGCTCATGCCCATAATTCCAGCACTTTAGGAGACTGAAGCAGGGGGATCACTTGAAGTCAGAAGTTCGACACCAGCCTAGCTAACGTGATGAAACCCCGTCTCTACAAAAAATACAAAAATTAGCTGGGCATGTTGGTGGGCACCGGTAATCTCAGCTATTCTGGAGGCTGAGGCATGAATATCACTTGAACCCGGGAGGCAGAAGCTGCAGTGAGCTGAGATTGCAGCACTGCATTCCAGCCTGGGCAATAGTGCAAGAATCCATCTCAAAAAATCAAATAAATAAATATTGATGTTGGTTGGGCGCGGTGGCTCATGCCTGTAATTCCATCACTTTGGGGGTCAAGGCGGGCGGATTATCTGAGGTCAGGAGATCGAGGCCAGCCTGGTCAACATGGTGAAACCCTGTCTCTACTAAAAATACAAAAATTAGCTGGGCATGGTGGCACACGCCTGTAGTCTCAGCTACTCGGGAGGCTGAGGCAGGAGAATTGCTTGAACCCAGGAGGTAGAGGTTGCAGTGAGCCAAGATTGTGCCATTGCACTCCAGCCTGGGTGACGGAGTGAAACTCTGTCAAACAAACAAACAAGCAAACAAACTGATGCCTGGATTCACCCCCAGATAATCTGATTGAAATGATGTGCAGAATTGACCAGCTCCACCAAGCAATTCCAATGTGCAGCCAGGGTAGAGAACCATTACTTTGGTGGGAAGATGGCTAGGAGGGGACAGGGCGGTGGGGGGCTTGCAGGGAGTGGCTTGGAAGTGGATGAAGCCTGTTAGGTACCAAGGAGGGCCCATTTACCTAGGTTCCCAGTTCAGAAAGGGCTTCAGATTTAGACTTTGCATATTACTGCAAAATGTATTTGCACCTATAGCCATTGTACTTGCATGTGTTAAAGAGCACTGTTTTGTTGTGTCTAAACATGTAAAATAACTGCATTTCTTATAAACAGTAATGTAGAGAAAAAAATCAATGAGTCAATGAGGCAGGCTCACGCCTGCAATCCCAGCACTTTGGGAGGCCAGTGTGGGTAGATCACCTGAGGTCGGGGGTTTGAGACCAGCCATGGCCAACATGGTGAAACCGTCTCTACTATAAATACAAAATTAGCTGGGTGTGGTGGCACACGCCTGAAATCCCAGCTACTTGGGAGGCTGAGGCAGGAGAATCGCTTGAACCCGGGAGGTGGTAGTTGCAGTGAACCAAGATTTAACCATTGCACTCCAGTCTGGGCAATAAGAGCGAAACTCCCTCTCAAAAACAAAACAAAACAAACAAACAAACAAAAAATGAAAAAAATCACAATGAGATATTATTATGTACCTATAAGATCAGCTGAAATAAAAAACAGTCATAACAGGAAATGCTGGCAAGAGTGTGGAGAAAATGGATCTCTCTCCACATTCCTGGTGGAAATGTAAATGGTACAGCCATTCTGCAAAACATTATGGCAATTTATAAGACTAAATATGCACTTCCCGTAAGACACAGCAATGGCATTCTTCGGACATATATCTCAGAGAAATGAAAACTCACATTCGTATAAAAACCTGTACACAAATGTTCAGAGTAGCTTTATTTGTAATAGCCCAAAACTGGAAACAACCCAAATAGCCTTCAATTCAATGGGTGGATGAACTTGAGCTGAATGTGGTGGCTTATGCCCGTAATCCCAGTACTTTGGGAGACTGAGGTGGGAGGATTGCTTGAGCCCAGGAGTTGAAGACCAGCGTAGGCAACATAGTGAGACTCCCATCTGTACAAAAAAAAGAGTAAAAGTTAAACTCTAGTACATGTATTCCATGGGATACTACTCAGTAATAAAAAGGAAAGAACTATTGATACATACAATGACTTGGATATATCTCAAAGGCATTGTGATTATCGAAAAAAGCCAATCTCTGCACTCTAGGCTGAATGACAGAGAGAGACATTGTCTTAAAAAAATTTTTAAAAAGGAAAAACCCAATCTCAAAAGATTATGCACTATATTTACATAACATTCTTGAAATAACAAAACTATACAGATGGAGAAGAGATTGATGGTTAAGAGGGGACAGTGGCAGGAGTGTGACTATAAAGAGGTACCGTGAAGGATTACCCCACGGGGATGGAACAGTTCTTGATGGTGGTGGTTGGTACACAAATGCATTCATGGGTTCAAATTACGTAAAACTATACACACATATATATGTGCATGCACAAATAAGTGCATGCAAAAACTGAACAATAAGGTCTGCAGTCTATTTACAACATTGACCAATGTCAATTTCTTGATTTTGCTATTCTGGTACAATTATATAAGTTCATCACTGGGGAAAGCTGGTTAAGTGTTCATGGGACACTATGTACTATTTTTGCAACTTCCTGTGAATCTATAATTATTTCAAAACTAAAAAGTTAACAGGCCAGGAGCGGTGGCTCAGGCCTGTAATCCCAGCACTTTGGGAAGCCGAGGCGGGCAGATAACAATGTCAGGAGATCAAGACCATCCTGGCCAACATAGTGAAACGCCGTCTCTACTAAAAATACAAGAAAAATTAGCCAGACAAGGTGGCGGGTCCCTGTAGTCCCAGCTACTTGAGAGGCTGAGGCAGGAGAATCGCTTGAACCCAGGAGGTGGAGGTTGCAGTGAGCCAAGATCATGCCCCTGCACCCCACTCTGATGACAGAGTCAGACTCCGTTTCAAAAAAAAAAAAAGTTAACAAAAACATGTATCTAATTCTAAAGTTACACATTTTAAAGAACGTGTAAGAACAATAACATGTATATTAATCACCTCAATAGTTTTCTATCGGGAGAGGGAGTGGGAGGAGGAATGACAATAAAAGGAAACAAACAGCTACATTAATCAAGGGTCCCTGTGCAAACAAATGATAATAATGTGCTGTGAACCGAAAAGGTATTAACTCAAACGTCTCTGCACCTGAGGTCCTGCAGAGAGGAAAGAGTATGTGTATTGGGGGTCGGGGGAGGAGATGGGAGAAGGGGGGATCAATAACATTAAAGACAAGGCTTTATTTCAACAACATTAAAGATTTTTCCCTTTATTCAACAGAAGACTGGAGGAAGTTGGAGGAGGAGAAGGAGCAGGAAAAGGGAGGAGGGAGAAGACGCCGGAGTAGGCAGTGGAAAGTACTCTTCTGGTCTGGGGACCAGTAGCCGAATCCCTGCGGAGCTCTGAGGCCCCACGGGGGAGTCCTAGTTTCCAGGTGCTCTTCGGAGCAGTGATGCTCCCAAGGTGCTCTGTGTGCTGGAAAATTGGAAGTGCTGATTTTAATTTTATGAAATCTGTTTTAATAATTTTAATATTTTTTTCTAGACGGTGTTATGGAGAAAGAAGTGCTGATTTTTTTTTTTTT
>NW_016823089.1:66197-107193 GCF_001698545.2 Rhinopithecus bieti | reverse complement strand
GTCTCGCTCTGTCGCCCAGGCTGGAGAGCAGTGGCCGGATCTCAGCTCATTGCAAGCTCCGCCTCCCGGGTTTACGCCATTCTCCTGCCTCAGCCTCCCGAGTAGCTGGGACTACAGGCGCCCACCACCTCGCCCGGCTAGTTTTTTGTATTTTTCAGTAGAGACGGGGTTTCATTGTGTTAGCCAGGATGGTTTCGATGTTCTGACCTCGTGATCCGCCCGTCTCGGCCTCCCAAAGTGCTGGGATTACAGGCTTGAGCCACCGCGCCCTGCCTGAAGTGCTGATTTTTAACATAGCCTCTTGCAAGGCACAGCTTGCAGGGGCTGTGTGACCTTAGGCAAGACCTCTAATTTAGCTGTGCTTTCCATATCCTTAGCAAGGAGTGTCCCCACGCCAGCACTGTTTGAAAGGCAGAGCTAATAAGACGATTGAGAGTATTTTAAAAGTCGTTTGCACAAGTTCACGGCCTTAGTTATAACCACAGTACGTATTGCTACTAATTGGATGACTATAAGGAGGAAGGAAGAATATAAAGGGCAAAAGGAAATAATTCAGGAAGTGCATAAACATTTATTGACAAGGATGCTCATCTCAACATTACTTAAGATAATAAACAATTAGAAACAACTTAAATATCCACTTGATTAAAAATGTATGCTACATTTGTGTGATAGAATATATAAAAATGAAAGTATGCAAGAATTCTTTTATTTATTTATTTATTTGTTTGTTTGTTTATTTTGAGACGGAGTCTCACTCTGTTGCCCAGGCTGGAGTGCAGTGGTGTGATCTCAGCTCACTGTAACCTCTGCTTCCTGGGTTCAAGCGATTCTCCTGCTTCAGTCTCCTGAGTAGCTGGGATTACAGGCAGGCACCACCACGCCCAGCTAATTTTTGTATTTTTAGTAGAGACGGGGCTTCACCCCGTCTCTACTAAATACCCCATGTATTTTTAGTAGAGCTGGAGTTGGTCCAAGTTGGTCTTGAACTCCTGACCTTTTGATCTGCCCACCTCGGCCTCCTAAAGAGCTGAGATTACAGGCGTGAGCAAGAATTTTTAATGTTATAGAAAAATGTGATAAGGCTGGGTGCTGTGGCTCACACCTGTAATCCCAGCACTTTGGGAGTCCAAGGCAGGCAGATTACTTGAGGTCAGAAGTTTGAGACCAGCCTGGCCAACATGGTGAAACTCCATCCCTACTAAAAATACAAAAATTATCTGGGTGTGGTGGTGAGTGCCTGTAATCCCACCTGCTTGAGAGACTGAGGCAGGAGAATCGCTTGAATCCGGGAGGCAGAGGTTACAGTGAGGGGAAATCGCACCACTGCACTCCAGCCTGTGCAACAAGAGCAAGACTCCATCTCAAAAAAAAAAAAAAAAAAGAAAACGTAAAATAATGCTGTCTTAAGTAAAAGTTAGAAAAAAGTATGTACTGAATCATCTTTTTTCTAAAAGATGTAAGTGTATACTTATGCATAGGAAACACACAGGAAGATATTCACCAAAATATTAACACCAGTACACCTAAGACTTGTGCAGTTTACTACATGCAAATTAATCTCAATTTTAAAAAAGTTTTTAAAAATATTAATGCTGCCGGCCGGATGTGGTGACTCACGCCTGTAATCCCAGCACTTTGGGAGGTAGGCAGACGGATCACGAGGTCAGGAGTTCAAGACCAGCCTAGCCAATATTGTGAAACCCCATCTCTATTAAAAATACAAAAATTAGCCGGGCGTGGTGGCAGACGCCTGTAATCCCAGCTACTTGGGAGGCTGAGGCAGGAGAATTGCTTGAACCTGAGAGGCAGAGGTTGCAGTGAGCTAAGATAGAGCCACTGCACTCCAGCCTGGGTGACAGAGCAAGACTCTCGAAAAAAAAAAAAAAAAAATGAACAGCCGATGCTGATGTGTAGGTAAAATGAAATTATGAGTGATATTATTTTAATTGTGTTTTTCTGTTGTCTAACTTTCTTGTACTAAATATGTGTTTACTTTTATAGAGACGTAACAAAAGTAATCACTTTTTTCTTTTTCTGGAGGAGCTAGGCAGCAATTCCCGGAGAGGAGAGGCTGCAGAAGGACAATGTACACTTAGGCCAGTCCCGCCCGGCCTTGGAACGGGCTGCCACTTGGCCTCTGGTTTCTGCAGTCCCTTGACCAGCCAGCTCAGGCCAGCTCAGTCACTTACAAGTTCAGAACTGGTTGTTGCAGTAACCGCCCTGAAAGCTGCTGTTGCTTTCCTGGAAGATAGGAGCACCAGGACGCAAGAGCAGGAGAGGGAGGAGCCAAGGTCACTTGATAAATGCGGGATATTTATAACCCTATCTTTCACCCCTCCTGCAGATCTCCGTTTCGTTTTACTCTCTGAGCACGCCCGCCCACTGCATGGTAAGGGAGCAGTGAGCAGCATTTATCTCGGGTGGAGACGTGAGTGGTTTCACAGAGTGTGGCTCTGCCCTCCTCTCACTTGCCTCCTTCTGTAAACAATACTACCATTCTTGAGAGCCGACCATGTGCAGGTGTGCGCCTCCACCATTGCATTTCCCACCACAACCTTGTGAGGTCTCTAGTGTTCTGATGCCCACTTTACAGATGAAAAACTCAAGGCTCAGACAGGTTAAGGAACTCGTCCTAGGTAACACAGCCAGTTAGGTGAGAGTGGATCTAGGATTTCAACCCGGGCCAGCCCAGACTCCAGCTAGTGAGGCCGCCCCCTGTGGCCCAGGTCCAGCGAGGCCGAGTCTCCCAAGGTGAAGGACCGCACAGTCCCTTGGGCTCCACGGCTAACTTGGGCCGACAAGCGGTTGTGGCGAGGGGGACCCGACAGGCCAGGGTGGTCGTGGCATCGAGTCCAGCGTTGCTGCAAATGGCCGGGGGCCGGTGGCGGTGGTGGGGCGGGGGGCACGGCCGGCATCAGGGAAGTCCCGGAGGCGCCCTGCGGACAATTCCCGTAAACACGGGCGGGGCGGGGCGGGGCTTGGCGGGGGCCCAGCATTTCCTGGGACGCCGCGCCGGATCGAGGCTCTGCGCCCGAGACTCCGGGTCCCCAGGGACGGCGCTGGGCTGGCCTGGCAAGGGGGACGAGTCAGTGGACACTGTAGGAAGAGCGGCCCCGCGGGGGGCGATGACCGTGCGTTGGCCCTGACTCACTCCAGGTAGGCGCGGGGGGTGCCCGGCGAGGTGGGAGCCGCGGCCCGGGAGGTGGCGGACCAGGCGGAAACCGCCGCGCAGCCGCCGCCCCGACCCTTGCACCCGCACCTCCCGCCCGGCCCCTCTCCCCAGAGGGCGCCACCTGCACGCTCTGATGGGCACTGGCGCCGGCCGCCGGGGGAGCCTGTTACCATGGCAGCGCAGGAGGCTGGGCCCATGTTCCCATGGCCACCGGGGGCCTTTGAGCAGCGTTCACATCGCGCCAGTGCACCACCCCTACTCCTAAATCCGGGACCTGGCCCTGGGGGGAAGTCATTTGGAATTCGGAAAAGGCCTGGGCCCCTGCGGAATGGTAATGGGTATGACCTCCGAGTTAGGCCCTTTGTCATGGCTTTTTTCTTGTCACTGAGCACCAAGGTGGTGGATACAAGGCTAGAAGAAGAAGGTTGGGGTTCTGGGCATGAAGCTGCTGTTGCGGCTAGTCGGGAGTTACTCTGGTCTAGCAAAAAGGCGCAGGAGCCCTGGGTCACCTCGGGAAGGTCACCAAACCTCTGCCCACATTTCCTCACCTGTAATTGAGTTAAACAATTCTTCTAAAGGTTGAAATGCCTTAAAATTTTGTGTGGGAAGCATACAAAGTTTTAAAAAGTTTTTTTCCCACAATGCCTTAGAACTGGAAAAGATTTAGCAATCACCTTGGCCCATCCCTCCTCATTTTCATAAGGAAAACTGAACCCAGAGAGATTAAATCGCTTCCCAAGATGACTATGAGTTAGTGAGAAGGTCAGGATTTGAACTCGGACCATGGCCATTTCTTTTGGTGATTATACTTTTTTTGGGGGGGGGACATAGTCTTGCTCTGTCCCTCAGGCTGGAGTGCAGAGGCGCGATCTTGGCTCATTGCAACCTCCACCTCCCAGGCTCAAGTGATTCTCCTGCCTCAGCCTCCCAAGTAGCTGAGACTACAGGCATGCACCACCATGCCCAGCTAATTTTTGAATTTTTAGTAGAGACAGGGTTTCACCATGTTGGCTAAGCTGGTCTCCAACTCCTGAGCTCAGGTGATCCGCCCACTTTGGCCTCCCAAAGTGCCTGGTTTATAGGCTTGAGCCGCGGTTCCTGGCCTTTTTGGAGATTCTGAAGCACAGGAAAATCTGGGATATGTCTCCTTGCACCCGGGGCTCAAACGGTTGGTGATAGGCAATCTAAATATGGGGACATTGGCCAGGCATGGTGGCTCACACCTGTAATCCCAGCACTTTTGGAGGTCGAGGTGGGTGGATCACCTGAGCTCAGGAGTTTGAAACAAGCCAGGTCAACATGGTAAAACCTTGTCTCTAGTAAAAATACAAAAATTAGCCGGGTGTGGTGGCGTGTGCCTGTAATTCCAGCTACTCAGGAGGCTGAGGCAGGAGAATGGCTTGAACCTGGGAGGTGGGGGTTACAGTAAGCTGAGATTGTGCCACTGCACTCCGGTCTGGGTGACAGAGCAAGACTCTGTTTCAATCAATCAATCAATCAATAAATAAAATAAGGCGCCGGGCGCGGTGGCCAAAGGCCTGTAACTACCCAGCACTTTGGGAGGCCCGAGACGGCCGGATTTACAAGGTCGGAGAATCGAGACGCATCCTGGCTAATACGGTGACACGTCTCTACTAAAAATACAAAAAACTAGCCGGAGCGAAACGAGGCGGGCGCCTGTAGTTCGGCCAGCTTACTCGGGAAGCTTGAGAAATCAGGAGAATAGGCGTGACGCCGGAGGGCGGAGCTTTGCAGTGGAGGCTGAAAGAGCGGTCCACTGTCAACTCGCAGCCTGGGCAAAGCAGAGGCAAGACTGCCGTCTCAAAAAAAAAAATTAAATAAATAATAAAAAAAAAAAAAAAAATAAGGCTGGGGCTGTGGCTCATGCCTGTAATATGCGCCAGGCAGCTTTGGAGGCCAAGGCCAGGTGGGATCCCACCTGAAGGTCAGGAAGTTCGAGCGCAGGCTGGACCAACATGGAGAACCCCATCCCTAACTAAAAATACAAAATTGAGCTTGGCGTGGTGGGTGCATGCCCTGTTAATCGGCAGCTATTTGGGGAGGCTGAGGCAGGAGAATCGGCTTGATACCTGAGAAGGCGGGAGGTTTGCCGTGAAGCGCAGCTGCAGAATTTGTGATTGGCAATTCCAGTCCTGGGCAACAAGAGTTAAAACTGCCATCTCAAAAAACAAACAAAAAAAAATAAAAAAAATTAAAATTAAAATTAAAATAAGGATTGGGGCAATTTGGCAACAGTTTGAACTAAAATATGGGAAATGGAGACTTGTGCCTTGGCGGGAGAGCTTGAAGTCTTCCTTTCCTTCCCTGCTTTCCGTGGTCTTGTGCCTTGAGGCCCTTGCTTTTAATGTAACGTTGTCTTGACTACATTGGGGACAGGATGGTCATATAAGTGCCTAGGAGGCGGCCAAGCATTCAGCGCACTCTCCAAAAATACGCCATCTCTTCTGGATGGCCAGCAAAAGCTGGTGAGCCTGGAGCTAGCGAGAAAAACTGTTTAGGTTGCCTTAAAGCAGGGAATTTGGCGACTCTAGTCCCTGCTCTATCGTGTGGTGCTGTTTTTCCTTTGAAAGGATAACAGAAAAAAGTGGGGGAAAAGATCCAGGAAGGAAAACTTGGAAATGGATCCTTTTGAAACGATTTTGAGACAGTCAGCTTAGAGCAAGAAACCATTTTGCGGTACCTGCTATTTCCCATATTCTTTGGTCCTGGGGCTGAGAATGATAAAACCGCTGAGTTAGGCAGGCAGGCCTTGTTCCCTGGCATTAAGGAGGCCTTTGTTAGAAGAAAGGGAAAGAGGGAGTTGGAATGGTGTCAAGTGAGTTGTTCAACTGGCAAGCATAATGAGGTTTCCTAATAGGAATCTGAAGCAAAGTGCAGAGGACTCACAGGGAGCAAACTGTTGAATTTAAGTTTTTTGAAAACAGGCAAGGATTCTAGCCTGTGGCGCCTTGGGGCACTTCTAGAACTGCCAAATTGGCCGCCCTGGGCCACTTACCTTTGGCTGGAAACAAGGATAAGGGAGTGAAAGTGCCTAAAGAAATGTGGGGCCGGGGTGCAGTGGCCCACGCCTGTAATCCTAAGCACTTTGGGAGGCCGAAGCAGGCCAGATCACAAGGTCACGGAGATGGGGGGGGGGGGGGGGGGGGCGGGGGGGGGGGGGGGGGGGGGGGGGGGGGGGGGGGGGGGGGGGGGGGGGGGGGGGGGCGGGGGGGGGGGGGGGGGGGGGGGGGGGGGGGGGGGGGGGGGGGGGGGGGGGGGGGGGGGGGGGGGGGGGGGGGGGGGCGGGGGGGGGGGGGGGGCGGGGGGGGGGGGGGGGGGGGGGGGGGCGGGGGGAGGGGGGGGGGGTGGGGGGGGGGGGGCGGGGGAGGGGGGGGGGGGGGGGGGGGGGGGGGGGGGGGGGGGGGGGGGGGGGGGGGGGGGGGGGGGGCGGGGGGGGGGGGGGGGGGGGGGGGGGGGGGGGGGGGGGGGGGGGGGGGGGGGGGGGGGGGGCGGGGGGGGGGGGGGGGGGGGGGGGGGGGGGGGGGGGGGGGGGGCGGGGGGGGGGGGGGGGGGGGGGGGGGGGGGGGGGGGGGCGGGGGGGGGGGGGGGGGGGGGGGGGGGGGGGGGGGGGGGGGGGGCGCGGGGGGCGCGAAGACGCAGTTCTGAATCAACATGGTGAAAATCTTGTTCTGCTACTAATTACGCTTGGGCAATGGTGGTGCCGGCCTTGTGAATCCCGCCAGCTACTTCAGCGAGGCTGAGCAAGAGAATCACTTGAACGCTGGAAGGCGGAGGTCAAGTGGCTGAGATCATGCCATTTGCAGCTCCCAGCCTGGCGAACAGAATGAGAACCTGCCCCCCCCCCCCCCCACTTTCAAAAAAAAAAAAAAAAAAAAAAAAAAAAAAAAAGAAACGTGGGCGCAGGCAAATGGGTGGCGGCTCAATATGTATCGGCCAGCACTTTGGAGGCCAAGGTTGCGTGGATGCACTTCGAGTCCAGAAAGTTTTTGAGACCAGCCTGGGCAACTTGGTGAACACTCGTCCCTGTACAAAAATACAAAAATTAGCTGAGCATCGGTGCCCACAGCCTATAGTGTCAGCTATCCGGCGGCTAAGGGTAGAAGAATCACCTGAAAGCCAAGGAGGTGAGGGCTGCAGTGAGCCATCATCCTGCACTGCATTTCCCCTTGGGCAACAAGAAAGTGAGACAACTGTCTCAATAAAATAAAAATAAAATATAAAATAAAATAAAATAAAATAAAATAAAATAAAATAAAGCCAGCCGAGGTGGCTCATGCCTGTAATCCTAGCATTTTGGGAGGCCAAGGCGGGCGGATCACCTGAGGTCAGGGGTTCAAGACCAGCCTGGCCAACATGGTAAAACCCTGTCTCTACTAAAAATACAAAAATTAGCCAGGCGTGGTGGCATGTGCCCGTAATCCCAGCTACCCAGGAGGCTGAAGCAGGAGAATTGCTAGAACCCGGGAGGTGGAGGCTGCAGTGAGCTGAGATCGCGTCACTGCACTCCAGCCTGGGCAACAGAACAAGACTCCGTCTCAAAATAAATAAATAAATAAATAAATAAATAAATAAGAAAATGTAGATCTGAATGATTATTCTCTGAAAGAACAGTTTAAAGGATCCTGATAAACTAAGCTCTGTGAAGGCAGCAGCCTTGTCAGTTTCCTTAACCTTGAGCAATGCTTAGAAGGCAGCAAGTGCACAAGAAATATGTGTTTCATGAATGAAAGAAGGAAGGGAGAGGGAAGGAAGGTAAAGGAGGAAGTGAGCGAGGGAAAGAAGAAAAGGGAAGGAAGGGAGAGGAGAGGAGTGAAGGAAGGAAGCAAAGGTAGGAAGGAGGGAGGGAAGGAACGAAGGAAGGACAGACATTGGCTTATAATAATTATCAGAAGAGGTGGATGGCTATAACTTGAGACAAAATGCGGTTGAAATTCTGACTATAGGTTGAATATCCATATGGGTTCTGGAGTCAGCAGATCTGGGTTGTAGTCCTAGTCCTGACTTATCACTTGTGTGACCTTAGTAAGTCCTGGAACCTCTCTGTGCCCCAATTTCTCACTTCTGAAATGGGAACACAATAATAACTCATATCTCACCCTGTTGTGAGCATTAACTAACTGATTGAATGTAAAAGTTTGGCACAGTCCTCACTTATAGTAGGTGCTCAATAAATATTAATTAGCTATATAAATGACAATTTTGATGTAGGTGGAAAGAATTTGCCAAATATTTCATGTCAAGGTTATATAACTATTGCAAACTGAGGTATAATTTTTTTTTTCTGACAAAGGCTAATTTTGAAAGTTCCCTGTGTCTGCAGACTAACACACCTTAGAGAAATGGTTCTTCACTTTTTTCGGGGGGGAGTGGGGGCTGGTAGCAAAGAGCTTTTGAAATTAAATGAAAGCTCTGATTCCCTCTCTCCTGAAATGGCATCTCATTCTTGGGGTTCACAGCTCCCTGAAGCCCACCCTTGTGGTGAAGGGGCTCCCTGCTCTGCTGCACTGCTCACAGGCTGTAGTGAAAGAACTCAGGCAGCATTCATAGAAGAGGTGGCTGGGAGGAGCAAGCAGGGTCAGCTGTCTTTCAAGGGGTTTGTGGAAACCAAAAGATGAGATGGCTAGAGATAAGCCCTTGTGGCCCCATGGGTGGGTCCCCTTAGAGCCTACTTTCCTGCTAGGGCCACGCTGGGCTCACTCAGAACCTTGTGGGCTCCAGAGTCCCTGGTGTGGTGCCCACCAGCCAGACTCTCATTCACAGTGCATAAATGGTGCTGCAGGGTGGCTGCCGTGTGAGATTCCTGTCCAGGCACGGATCTTTGGTGCCACCCTCACATCAGCTTTCTGTGCATGTTGTCTCCTAATACCACTGCTTTAGGGTGGCAAGTGGGCACACTGCCACACGTGGTGCATTCCTCAGAACCTCCACCCTGGCAAAGCAGGGTGAGAGTACAGCCTACAGAGCCTTAGGAAATCCGTGGCAACCCATCTATGCATCTCTGCCACCCTCCTAGGCATACCTGTTCCTGCCCACTCTCTGGGATCAGCATCAGACCAAGAGCAAGACTCTATCTGGGAGTAACAGTGGCAGCCACCAGGTGACCTGAGGTGATGGGGAAACTCCAGGGTCAGAGAGCTCCTCCTCCCTGGGAAGGAAGAGGCAGAGGGGAGAGCCTTGGGCCTTTGGGAAGGAAGGTTGGTTTCCTGAGGTGGAGGGAGGGCCCTGTCCTGTTCTTCTTTCCTCTCACAGGGTAATAGCCAGGGGTCTGGGGCTCGGACTGGGATTTTAGAGGGAATAACTCCATAGCAAATGGGGAGGTAGATTCCTGACTTCATGGGATCTTTGGAACCAGGGTGTGTGTGTGTGTGTGTGTGTGTGTGTGTGTGTCAGTGTCTTGTTGTGTGTGTGTGTGTGTCAGTGTCTTGCTGTCGCTGAAGCTGGAGGTGCCATCATGACTCATTGCAGCCTCTACCTCTCAGGCTCAAGTGATCCTTACACCTCAGCCTTCCAAATAGCTGGTACCACAGGAGCACACCACCAGACCTGGCTACTTTTTATTTATTTTTTGTAGAGACTGGGTCTTCCTGTGTTGCCAGTCTAGTCTCCGCTGGACAGGCGAGTGGGTGCAAAGGAAGAGGCAGACAGCAGCTCCTGAACTCGTATTGGGGAGCAGAGGAGTGACAGTGGCAACTTCATGTTCTACCCTGTCAGGGCAGGGACAGGTTGAGCCCTGCTGATTGCCCCACAGCTCTGTGGGGCGGGGGGATCCCCTCCCAGGGAGTGGCCAGCTCAAGCCCCAACAGGCCCCAGTGGGGGTGGTGCTGGGTGTCAGGCTCCTCACCACAGCGGGAGCACCTGGGACTTGGTCTGGGCGGGCCGGTTCTTTCTGCCCATGAGAGTTGCAGCCTCAGCACCAGCTTTTCAGGAGGTGGCTGAACTTGAGGGAGTACCCAGAAGGGGGTCCTCAGAGATGGGCACCTAAGATATTTCAAAGTTGTTGACACCATGGGGCAACTTTCAGATGGGGAGGTGAACCAATAACATAGCAGGCATGGCCTTGTTCATTGAGCATTCACTACATGCCAGTGCTGCCTGTGGCTTTATATGTACTCTCTCTAGCCACCCATGAAGTGCTGCTCATAGCACTCCGTCTTAGATGAAGAAGCTGAGGTTCAGAGTGACTGTATGGTTTGCTAAAAGTCCACAAAATACGGAAGGTGCTGAATTCTTCTGACAAAAGAACCTGTATGCTTAACCACTGGATTCTACCACTTCCAGGAGCAAGAAAAACAAGAGGCCAGTAGCGGGGAAAATGGTTTGGGGAACGGAGATGAAGCCATTTATTTACATTTGTTGCCAAACCCTGGGTAAAAGCTGCCATTGAGTTTTGAAGGCAGTATAAGTGCTGATCCGGGGTGGATGCCCTCTGCTGCAGAAGGCGCTGGCCCAAGGAAGCTCCCAGCCCTGAGGACTTGGCAGCCATTGGCTGATTTGAAAGTATACACAGGGTGTGCCAGCTGGTGTCACTTCCTCTTCAACATGTATTGATGCTGCAGCTGAGCTGTTGCCCAGCCCCTGAGGAGAAGACACCAGCAGTGTGCCCAGCCAGGGCAGGGTGGAGAGCTGCAGCTGCAAGTTGGCATAAGAGGAGGGCTCAGGGCTACAAGGGGATGGTGGTGGGGGGCCAAGGCCTGGAGAGCTGGGCTGCAGCCAGTGTATGTCTGTGAGGCCTTGCTGGGCAGCCTGCCAAGCTCCTCCCCATTCCCAGCCTGCACCCGAGAATGGGGAGGAGCTTGAGTGCTACCCCAGAAGGGGGCGGGTGGGACCTTTGGGTTCAAGCTCCACTGGGCTTGGCAGGAGGCCCCTCCCCCACAGTCAGCAAACAAAGTAATGACTCCCAGAGTAGAACTATGGAAGCCAGAGATCTAGGTTCCCCTGGGTGGGAATTAGAGCAGGCAGACCTGGCCAGGAGCCACCTGGCAGGGGCCATCCATATCCAAGGACATGGCCTGCATGCAGCTGGGCAGAGGCTGTACCCATGGATGATTAATGGGTATTGATCACTGGGGAGGCCAAATGTAGCCTGGACACTGCTGGCACTTGCCCTGCGTCTATTCCCTTTGTACTGGGTAGGGTAGAGAAGCAGCAAGGATATGTGTTCATTTGCTTTATACTTTTAGCCATGCTTCCCTTTCTTTTCTTTTTTTTTTTTTTTTTGAGACGGAGTCTCGCTCTGTCGCCCAGGCTGGAGTGCAGTGGCCAGATCTCAGCTCACTACAAGCTCCGCCTCCCGGGTTCACACCATTCTCCTGCCTCAGCCTCCCAAATAGCTGAGACTACAGGCGCCGCCACCTCGCCCGGCTAGTTTTTTGTATTTTAGTAGAGACGGGGTTTCACCGTGTTAGCCAGGATGGTCTCGATCTCCTGACCTCGTGATCCGCCCGTCTCGGCCTCCCAAAGTGCTGGGATTACAGGCTTGAGCCACCGCGCCCGGCCGCTTCCCTTTATTTTCTTTCCCTTGTAGCTTTTTTTTTTTTGAGACAGAGTCTTGCTCTCGTCACCGAGGCTGGAGTGCCTTGGCACGATCTCAGCTCACTGCAGCCTCCGCCTCCTGGGTTCAAGCAATTCTCCCTCCTCAGCCTCCCGAGTAGCAGGGATTACAGCCTCATGCCACCATGCCCGGCTAATTTTTGTATTTTTAGTAGAGATGGGGTTTTGCCATGTTGGCCAGGCTGGTCTCGAACGCCTGACCTTGTGATCCTCCCGCCTCGGCCTCCCATAGTGCTGAGATTACAGGTGTGAGCCACCACGCCTGGCCTCGTTTGGGCCTCTTAATAATAGATTTCTATGTACAGTTTATCTCTCATTCTTGTGCTTCTGTCCTTATGTGTGTATGTCTGTGTGTATGAGAGAGAAAAAGGAGGAAGGTCCATGGGGAGGAGGTGCCAGAGCGTGTATGAAGAAGGGGCCAGCCTTGATGATGACTTCATATTGCTGGCCGGGGCACGGAGGAAGCAGTGCCCCATCTCTTCATCTCTTATTTTGGTACTCCCTTTCCAAGCTGCCTCCTGAGCTCTTTATAAACACTGGCATTCTGGCCGAGAAAGACTCGCCAACATCCAAGAGTGGCAAAGGGGAACAGGAGACACATCATTGGCTTGGGAACCGCTCCCGCTCACAGGAAGTCAGCTCACAGGAGATTTTTCTCTGTCAGTGTCCTCCTGTGGTTTCTAGTCTGGGGAGAACACATCAGCACACTAACGGAAGAAAGGGGAGCCCGCGAAGACCAAGGCTGCCACACTGAGGGCGTGGATTTGAGGGCTCTTCTCCAGGCTGACAGTTGGGATCCTCATTTTGTCAGCCCTGTGGAGTTCCTACTAGAGTGCCATGCAAGGCAGTGGGGGTTTGGAAGACGGAAGTCCTGTCACTGCCTTCAAAGGGCTTGCTGCCCAGTTGACATAAGACATACTGGAAGCATTTGAGCAGGATATAATTATCCGCTTAGTGAGGCCGCATCAGCCCCTGTCTCCTCTCCTCTGAGATGAGCACAGCAGTCACACAACTTATGTGTTGCCAAGACACCAGGGCAAAGCAGCCCTGCCGCCATTTTAGGATCTGCTTGATATGGAGATTCAGGCACTCAACAAATAGTGATTGAGCATGTGGCCACACATCAGGTGCTGTTCTAGGTAAGTGCAATAGACAGAAGGTAGAAGAAGGAAATGTTGTAGCTAGCACCTTGACTTTGACAAGATTTCTTGCAATTTTGTTCATAATATTCTCTTTTCTTTGGCGGGTGTTGAGGGGGGATGGAGTTTCCCTCTTGTGCCCAGGCTGGAGCGCAGTGGCAGGATCTTGGCTCACTACAACCTCTGCCTCCCAGGTTCAAGCGATTCTCCTGCCTCAGCCTCCTGAGTAGCTGGGATTACAGGTGCTCACCACCATGCCTGGCTAATTTTTGTATTTTAGTAGAGACAGGGTTTCACCATGTTGGCCAGGCTGGTCTCAAACTCCTGACCTCAGGTGATCTGCCCATCTCAGCCTCCTAAAGTGCTGGGATTACAGGCATGAGCCACTGCTTTCGGACCATAATAGTCTTATGGATAGTATGCAGAAATGTGGGCTGAACAGTGCAGTTAGGAGGACACATAGCTAGTTGTTCAGCCTATAAAAGATATTGATCAGGCCAGATGCGGTGGCTCACACCTGTAATCCCAGCACTTTGGGAGGCCAAGGCAGGTGGATCACCTGAGGTCAAAAGTTCCAGACCAGCTGTGACCAACATGGTGAAACCTCGTCTCTACTAAAAATACAAAATTAGCTGGGTGTGGTGGTGCATGCCTGTAATCCCAGCTACTTGGGAGGCTGAGGCAGGCGAATCGCTTGAACCCACGAGGCAGAGGTTGCAGTGAACTGATATCATGCCATTGCACTCCAGCCTGGGCAACAAGATAGAAACAACATCTTAAAAAAAAAAAAAAAAAAAAGATACTGATCTGTTTTAACCTTGATGGAGGTCTCTAGTGGTGTGCCATTGGGCTCTGTTTGTGACTCTGTCTCATCCATTTATTTATTTGTTTACTTATTTTCAGCCTCCCAAAGTGCTGGGATTATAGGCATGAGCCACTGTGCCTGGCTGTCACCCATTTTTTTTTTTTTAATCACTCAAATGTTTAAATGAAAAGATTAGTACAAAAACACCTAATAACTCTTCACCTATATTGACCAGTTTTTGCCAGTCACATTCATATTCTTTCTCTCTAGTATATGCACATACATATATATGCACATTTGTTTTTGCTGAATCATTTGAAAGTAAATTGTAGACATCATGACATTTCACCTGTAAAGCTTCAGCAGGTGTTTCTGAAAGACCAGGACTTAATCACATCTGAGAAATTCCATTATCATACCTAAAAAGATGAAGAATGCCGTAATATCATCTAATACACAGTCCATATTAAAATTTCCCCAATTGCTCCATGGCTTTTTTTTTTTTTCTTTCTTTCTCAACATTCAATCAAGGTTCACACATTGCTATTGATTTTGTTTTTTTAGACAAGGTCTCATTCTGTCCCTTAGGCTGGAGTGCAGCAGCACCATCATGGCTCCCTGCAGCTTTGACCTCCTGGGCTTAGGTGTTCTTCCACCTCAACCTTTCGAGTAGCTGGGACAACAGGTGCACACCACCATGCCTGAGTAATTTTGTATTTTTTGTAGAGACCAGTTTCACCATGTTGCCCAGGATGGTCTTGAACTTCTGGGCTCAAGCGATCCACCTGCCTTGGCCTCCCGAAGTCCTGGGATTAGAGGTGTCAGCCACCTCGCCTCGCTGCATTTGATTATGTCTTTTTAGTCCCTTAACCTAAAACAGCCCCACCCCTGTCTGTTTTGCCTCTCACTAGATTGCCCTTTCTGAAGAGTCCAGGCTAGTTGTCTTGTAGAATACTACTCATGCTGGATGTGTCTGATTGTGTCTTCATTATTAGATCTGGGTTACAACACACCTTTGACAAGAATGCTGCAAAAACTGATGATGTTTTGTACTTGTTTTTTGTTTTTGTTTTTTTCTTTTTCTGAGATAAGGTCTCACTTTGTCACCCAGGCTGGAGAGCAGCGGCGTGATCTCAGCTCACCGCAGCCTTGACCTCCCAGGTTCAAGCAGTCCTCCTGCCTCACCCTCTGAAGTAGCTGGGACTACAGGCATGCGCCACCATACCTGGCTAATTTTTGTAGAGACGGAGGTTTGCTGTATTGCCCAGGTTGGTCCCGAACCCCTGAGCTCAGGCAGTCTGCCCACCTCGGCATCCCAAAGTGCTAGGATTCCAGGCGTGAGCTGCTGGGCCCAGCCTGTTTTGTACTTCTTATTGCATCATATCAGAAGGTAAATTACGTCAAATAGTCCCATTACTGTGATGCTACTTTTGTCTACTTGGTTAAGATTGTGGCCACGAGATCTCTCCCTTAGAAATAAATGTTCCCTTTGGTAATTAGTAAGTCATCTGTGGGACAGACTTTGTTAACATATAGTTTCCTAACAATCTTCCACCCAATGATTTCCCATCCACTGATGATTCTTACTTGAATCTAGATTTTCTAATTCCATCACCATTTCTTCTACATTTTTTTTTAAATTTTTTTTTTTTTTTGAGACGGAGTCTCGCTCTGTCGCCCGGGCTGGAGTGCAGTGGCCGGATCTCAGCTCACTGCAAGCTCCACCTCCCGGGTTTACGCCATTCTCCTGCCTCAGCCTCCCGATGTAGCTGGGACTACAGGCCACGCGCCACCTCACCTGGCTAGTTTTTTTGTATTTTATTAGTAGAGACGGGGTTTCACAGTGTTAGGCCAGGATGGGTCTCGATATCCTGCTCGTTGATCCGCCCGTCTCCGGATCCTCCCAAAGTGCTGGGATTACAGGCTTGAGCCACTGCGCCGGCCTTTGTTTAAAAATTTTTTTGAAGACAGTCTCGGCCTGTCAGTTCAGGCTGAAGTGCAGTGGCATGATTCTCGGCTCACTGCAACCTCTGCGCCTCTCGTAGTTCAAGAGATTCTCCCTGCCTCGCCTCCGAGTAGCTGGGACTACAGGCGCCCACCACCTGTCTGGCTAAATTTTTTTGGTATTTATAGAGTTAAATAGGAGACGGGTTTCACCCGTGTTAGCCAGAATGGTCTCGATTCCTGCCTCGTGATCCGCCTGCTCGGCCTCCCAAAGTGCTGGGATTACAGGTGTTAGCCACCACTCCCAGCCCTGCTCACCCAATATTTTTATCAATAGCTTGAATAGGCTGGGCGCGGTGGCTCAAGCCTGTAATCCCAGCACTTTGGGAGGCCGAGGTGGGCGGATCACAAGGTCAGGAGATCGAGACCCTCCTGGCTAACACGGTGAAACCCCGTCTCTACTAAAATACAAAAAACTAGCCGGGTGCGGTGGCGGGCGCCTGTAGTCCCAGCTACTCGGAGGCTGAGGCGGGAGAATGGCGGGAACCCGGGAGGCGGAGCTTGCAGTGAGCGGAGATCCGGCCACTGCACTCCAGCCTGGGCGACAGAGCGAGGCTCCGTCTCGAAAAAAAAAAAAAAATAGCTTGAATAAAGGCATAAGGAATGGTTATCATGTTTACAGATGACTCCAAACTGGGAGGGGAAGCCAATGTATGATAATAGAATCAGTTTTCAACATGACTTCAGTGGGATGACATCTGAGCCAGAACCTATTATTTATTTATTTTTTGAGACAGAGTCTCGCTCTGTTGCCCAGGCTGGAGTACAGTGGCACGATCTCGGCTCACTGCAAGCTCTGCCTCCCGGGTTCATGCCATTCTCCTGCCTCAGCCTCCTGAGTAGCTGGGACTATAGCTACTATATATAGGCACCCACCACTGTGCCTGGCTAATTTTTTTTTGTATTTTTAGTAGAGACAGGGTTTCACCGTGGTCTCGATCTCCTGACCTAGTGATCCACCTGCCTCGGCTCCCAGAGTGCTGGGATTACAGACGTAAGCCACCGCGCCCGGCTGGTAAAACTCTTTATTGGACCAAAGTTGATATAAAAAAATAGTTCTGGTTGTCAGCTGCCATGAGTCAGCAGTATTTTGTGACACAAGTTGCATTCATTCATTCATTCAGCCAATACTTATTGAAGTCCTACTTACCATGTGCCAAGCACTATTCTAGAGGCTTCAGATAACATTACTTAACAAACCAAATAAGCAAAAATCTCTGCCCTCCCAGTCAGCATTTTGGGGAGATGGGATGTCAGACAATAAAGAAAAACCATAATATATCATATGTTATTCAGTGATGAGTGTGCTGAAAAAATATCTCAAGGTATTTTTAAGGAGATAAGGGGCATATTAGGGGAAGTTCAGATTCTTCAAGGCGATAAATGAGCAAAAGGAAGCAAGGGACTCAGTCCTGTGGTTATCTAGGGGGAGAGTGTGCCAGGTGAGGGAGCAGCCAGATCAAAGGCCCTGCTGGGTTCAGGCTACTATACATGTACCTAGTGTGGATGAATGAGGGGAAAAGTAGTAGAGGATGCAGTGGTACTGGTGGTGAGGATGACATGGAGGGCTTTGCAGACCATTGCAAGTAAAGTCATTCTGAATGAGATGGGGGAATCCTTGGACGGTGTTGAGCAGAGGAAAGCCCTGACCTGGCTTGTTTTGTTTTGTTTTATTTGAGATAGAGTCTTGCTCTGTAGCCCAGGCTGGAGTGCAGTGGCACAATCTTGGCTCACTGCAACCTCCGCCTCCCAGGTCCCAGTTCAAGCAATTCTCCTGCCTCAGCCTCCCGAGTAGCTGGGATTACAGGCACACACCACCATGCCCAGCTAATTTTTGTGTTCTTAGTAGAGATGGGGTTTCACCATGTTGGCCAGGCTGGTCTTGAACTCCTGACCTCAAGTGATCTGCCCGCCTCGGCCTGCCAAAGTGCTGGGATTACAGGCGTGATCCACCACGCCTGGCCTGGCTTGTGTTTTAGAGACTCACTCCAGCTGCTGTGTTAAGAATAGATTGTAGGGGAACCAAGGAGGAAATGGGGAGAACAGTTAGGAGGCCCTTCCAGTAACCCTGAGAAAGAGGGTGGTGCCTGGGCCCTAAGGAGCTGGGAAGTGGTCAGATTATAGATTTGCTAATGGATTGGATGTGAGGAGTGAGAGAATGAGAGGAGCTGAGGGTTTTGGCCTGAGCAACTTAAAGGTGGAATTGCCATTAAATGAGATGGGGAAGGCTGTAGGTGGAGCACATGAGAAGGGGGAGAGATCAGGAGCTTAGTTTGGGACATGTTGGGCTTGAGACGCCTTTTAGACAGCCAAGTAGAAATGTTGAGGCTGGGTCAGGCGTGGTGGCTCACGCCTGAAATCCCAGCATTTTGGGAGGCCAAGGCAGGAGGATCCCGAGGTCAGGAGTTCAAGACCAGCCTGGCCAACATTGTGAAACCCTGTCTCTACTAAAAATACAAAAAATTAGCTGGGCATGGTGGCATAAACCTGTAATCGCAGCTACTCAGGAGGCTGAGACAGGAGAATCGCTTGAACCCAGGAGGCAGAGGTTGCAGTGAGTGGAGATTGCACCATTGCACTCCAGCCTGGGCGACAGAGCAAGACACTGTCTCAAAAAAAAAAAAAAAAAAAAGTTGAGGCCATTTGGCTGAGCAGGGCTGGACTAGGCTGCAGATAGGAGTTTGGGTATCACTGGTTGTAGGTGGATTGACCCCATTTAGAGTAAAGCATCCAAACCTGGGCAAATAGTAGCACTGTGGGTGCTTGCTGCTGTCCACATCCCATGTGGAATTATGTGTCCAGTGCTGGGAGCCCCTTTAAAAGGGATGCTGCTAGCCTGCACCATGTCCACAGAAGGGTGATGGTGGTACAGAAATCATGGAGCATGAGGAAGCTTAGCTATAAGAAAGGAGACCTGGGACCATATGGGTGCTGTGCCCACCCTCTTGACAGCATTCCTGTTGTGGGAGCAGATGTGGCAGACCCTGGAAGTGGGGAGGAGAGGAAAAGAAGTGCTCTGAGGAGGCTGATTTTGGCTGGGGGTGAAGAGGAGCTTTCCTGCAATTGCAGCAAATTTATGGAGAGATGGTCTCTACTGCCATGGAAGTAACTAGCAGAGGCTTTCACTCTTTTGGACTCACACAGGACTACAGTTTTCTGTAATCCTGTGCACACTTAGGAAAAGTTGAAGTAGCTTTCCCAAAATTACTTATCCTTTGAGATTATTGCTTAGATAGTTTCTATGTTTTGTTTGTTTCTTAATGTTGTTGGGATCCACTAAATTGATTTCAGAATCTGCTAATGGTCTAGGCTGCAGTTGGAAACCCCTGGTCTCAGCAGAGCTGAGCTCCTCCCGTGGAGATGTTAGAAGCCAGGAGAATTAGGGGTGGGTGCCTCTGGGCTTCCACTCCAGTCTTAGGGGTTCCCTTCCCCTGCCAGGCCACGTGCAGGTTGTGAAGGTCTTACCTCCTTAGCAGTACATTAAATCCTATTATCCCACTTAAGCTAATCTTGCCCTTCCCCCACCCAAGGGCTTCGCGTGGACAGAAGAATAAGTGGACAAGCCCGCAGGGTGCCTGGACTAAGTGCTGAGCTTGTAGTGAATGCCCAGCCATGACTTGCAGTGGACTGACCTGTGCAAAAATTGGACTCTCAAGCTGCTAGCCCCGGTGTCAGCACGAGCTCGGCCGAGTTCATTTGGTCGCAGGAACAAGGGGGCCAGGAGCAAGAGGGGAGGGGGCGCCTAAAGGGGGGAGACCAAGGCCTAATCACCAGCCGCCCCCCAACTCCCTAGGCGCATAGTGGGGACGCAGCGTGTCCCCAAACCAACGCCACTAGCAGAACGTCCCAGAGGAGCCGGAAGGGGCCGGGGCCTGGGCGGCGGTGGGAGGGTCTGAGCAGTGGGGGCGGGGAGCTGGGGGTTGGCTTTTGTCAGTGTCTCAGCGCTCGGGCGGCCGCCGGGGCTACTGGTCACTGGCTTGACCCCCTGCGGCCGCGCCCGGAGCTGCTGCCTCCCCTCGCGCTGCCAGCGCCGGTGAAGGTGGAAAGGGGAAGGGGGAAGGGGCGGGCCGGCTGGGCTCACCGCCGACTTCCTCCTTCGGCCCCGCCCTCCGCCGCTTGCGGGCGAGCTCTGCCCAAGCCGAGGCTGCCAGGCCGGCGCCGGCGGGAGTACTGCGGTGCCCCGCGGAGGGGCTGCGTTCGCCAGGGCCCACGTGACACTGTTTCTCACCTCCCGCCCCCCAGGTCTGAAGGCGGGGGCCCCCGGGGCGACTCGGGGGCGGACCGCGGGGCGGAGCTGCCGCCCGGGAGTCCGGCCGAGCCACCTGAACCCGAGCCGCGGGACACCGTCGCTCCTGCTCTCCGAGTGCTGCGCGCCGCGATGGGCCGGAGGAGCTGGCTCGCCGCCCCATGGGGCGCGCTGCAGCCTCGGCCACCGCTGCTGCTCCTGCTGCTGCTGCTCCTGCTGCAGCCGCCACCTCCGACCTGGGCGCTCAGCCCCCGGATCAGCCTGCCGCTGGGTGAGTGCCGGGGACCCGGGGGCGCGGACCGGGGGAAGGAGGGCTGCCGGGGACGTGCCTCGTGCGGAGGTGACCGTGACAAAGGACCAAGGAGGGGACCTGTCGGAGGCACGGGGTCCATTAGGACCCCTTCTTTTTTCAAAGCGCTGCGCTCAGGGAGGGAGAGGAGAGGGAAGCTGTGGGGTTGCGGGCCCCTTTCTTCAGTTTTCTTTCTGGGCAGGGATGGGGTCTAGCCCGCTCTGTCGTCCCCGCTAGTTCCCTTAGGAGGATGCACTTTCGGCGGGGTCCGCCTGCCCATCTACTTATCTTTGATGCTGACCAGAGCCGACCGCTGTGCCGCCCCCGATGGCGGCTGGGGGTAGAGGGAGGCCAGTGCTTGCAGTCCTATAAACACTGGGGTTCTGGTATTCCCAGCAAGTCGCAGCAGGGCCGGGAGCTGTGGTGGGGCGGGCGGGCGCCTGATCCTCCCTCTCCGCCCCTCCATCCCTGGCTTGCCAGTGCAGCCCCAAGCCCCAGCATGGAGAGACCTCCAGGCCCTGGGAGCGACCAGACTGCGGATAGGGGCAGCTCTGGGCGCTGACATTCCCAAGTCCTGGACGCGACCCCTCCTCAGAGTGATCTGGGAGTAGCATCCTGGTTGTCTGGGTTCCTTTCCTGGTGCTCACATCTGCTTCTGTGGCCACCTCCTGTTTCAGCCCTGTGCCCTTCCCTCTCCTTTTCCCTTCCATCCGGTTGCTTCTCCAGCTCTTCTTGGGGCACTTGGGCTTTGGATTCAGAGGGTCCTGGATCCCAAGCCCATTTCTTCCACTGGGCAAGTAAGTGCCTTCTGCTCCCAGTGCCCCACTTTCCTCATCTGCAAAATAGGCAGAGTCATAGGTGCCTTGCAAGGTGTGTTACTCGGATATGAAGTTTATAAGTTCCCAACAGATGTTGTATCCGCAAGCCCTTTAACTTGTTGGTTGTCATATTGTCTGAATTGGAATAAAGCATGTATAAATTAGAGGTTACAGACTGAAACTGTCCCAGACTTCCATCTCCTCACAGCATCCCCCCCGCCCCGCCCCGAAAGCATCCTATTTACAAAAGAAAATAGTAGAATCAGCACTTAAATTAAGGCAGGGCCCTAGTGGCTTCAAGTAACCCTATCTGAACCCCTGTCTGAAATATTGCAGATGACCTGCGTTCAAATGCTACCTCAGCCACTTAGTAACCGTGTGACCTTGAGCAGGCTACTTAAAGTTTCTGGGTCTTGATTTCTTCATCTGTAAAACAGGTATAATAATAGAACCTACCTCAAGGTAGTGAGGATTAAATCAGCTCGTGTTTGAAAAGTCGTTGGGACAGGGCCTGGTACAGGAACCGCTGAATGAGTGTTATTCAGCTCAGAGTTTATTCCTGTACATCTCGCTTAGATCTGGGGTGATTCTGCCTGGGGTTAGGACAGGGTTGGGGTGTTAGTTTGACTGTAGCCCCTTGGGTGCTTCAGCTTGTGAAGTCAGGATAAACAGGTGTAACCAGCCCCAGGCCTGCTGCGTTGCTACTTCTGTTGTGGCCACAACTCCCTTTGCCCTCAGACCCTCTCATTTTTGGGAGAAGGCAAGGTGAGATGGGGGCAGATGCTCCAATGGACTCCACTTATGTCCTTGGGAAAGCTGGGCTAGCTCATGGGACCATGTCAAAAGACAGTAGGTTTCATGTCCAACTCTGGAACTGGATGGTACAATGACAGGGTAGCTAAAAGGCAAAACCGGAGAGCAGTAGGGGCATCGAGGGGACCTGCTTCCCGAGGAGCAGCTAGAATACTTGGTTATTACCCATGCAGCTGCAGGGCCTGGCCCACTTCTACAAGCCTGTGACTGTTCTTAGACTTCTGTCACACGCCAGCATTCACCTGTCAGGGCTGCTGTAGGCGGACTTGCATTTTGTGCACTGTACCAAAGTGCCCAGCTGAGGGCTGAGAGGACCTGAAATGCAGTCCACACTCAGCTCTCCAACCTGGGAATCCTGGAGCAAAAGACCCCTTCTGCTATGTTCTTGGGGCTACGTCTGCCCAGAGTGGCCCATTTTTCCAGTCCCACCAAAGCCCTGGAATAGTGTAGCGGCACCCAGCTACCTGAACTTGTGAGCACGTATCTAGACTCGACTGAGTTGCCACTATACCCTGGAGTGCCCCCTCTCTGGGCTTCCTCCTGGCCCTCATACCCACCTCCCACTCTTACCTACGTGCAGGTCCTAGGACTGGCTGGAGGTCCGGGAGGGGAATGCCCTGGTAACTGAACAGGCTCACCCTTGAGTGTGGCCTAAGGCGGTTTCCTGCCTCATCCCAGGGGGCTCATTAGATGTTCCTGGCAGTGTGCCCATCCTGGGCAGGCTCGTGGTGACCATCGGACGCCGGGTCCAGGGCCCTAGTGCCCTCCCTCACATGCATCTTAGGAAAAAGGGTCATGGAACTGGAGATTACACACCTCCCTTTCCTCCTGCCACTCACTCCTCTACTGAATTCCCACCCACACCCCATAAGGACCCAGATGCCTAGGGACAGTGGGGCTATGTCTGTGGTTTAAAACAAAATCCCTTGAAGTGGAGCGTCCAGCTTGCCCTGCATCTGGGGTCCTTCATAGGGAACCCTAATTATTATTGATGAACAGCACATTCCTGGGGTGCTTAAGATGCAGGAGGCCAATTTGTGGCCTCGCCCAGTGGCCAATAGTGGGAGGAGGATGGGGGGACAGCCACTAGGGGCTCCACAGTCAGCTGGAAGTCTCTGAAAGGAATGCTTGAAAGAAGCGTGTGGAATTTGGGTTCTCTTGTGTTGGAACTACCACTCAGAGCTCCATGACCAAAGCCTCAGTCAGGAGCAGGAGTGGTGCTGAGTAGAAGCAATGGCACCCAGTGCCTCCCAGCCTGGCCATGTGGGGAGAAACAAAACACACCCGCTCTCATGGTCCTCCAAAGTCTTATTGGGCCACCTTATTTGGACACTTAAAGGGAATTATTATTATTATTATTATTTTGAGATGGAGTTTCACTGTCTCCCAGGCTGGAGTGCAGTGGCGCCATCTCGGCTCACTGCAGCCTCTACCTCGAAGGTTCAAGTGATTCTCCTGCCTCAGCCTCTCGAGCAACTGAGACTACAGGTGCCTGTCACCATGCCTAGCTAAGTTTTGTATTTTTGTAGATATGGAATTTCACCATGTTGGCCAGGCTGGTCTTGAACTCCTGACCTTAGGTGATCCGCCCATCTTGGCCTCCCAAAGTGCTGGGATTACAGGCATGAGCCACCACGCCCAGCCTTAAAGGGAGTTATTAATTCCCTCCTGCCCCAGAAGTGCCAGGCGGGAAAGCTCTGAATGCAGTATTTCTGAAGCTGATTGGACAGAAATCTGTAGGCCTGCAAACTGCAGTCACCAAAACCCCATTGAACAGAGAGAATGGGGCATTTGGTACAAATCAGCTGCTTGCCCTCTGGCCCTGGAGGAGGCAGCCAGGGTCAAGGCTGCCCTGGGAAGCCTTGATGCTGGTCACTTGTTGAGCCCTCACCCCGGTTACTGGCTTCCCTCCTTGACATGGTCTCAACTGGACATGAACGTTTGTCTCCAGCTCTGTCCTATGGGCCGGCATCTCTCTGGCTCTGCAGAGGCAAGTGGAAGGCGCTCTAACTGTGGATGCTCAGAGCCTGGCTTTATAAAGTAGCTTGCCACCCTTACTAACTGCACAACCTGGGCCAAGCTCCCAGTCTTCTCCAGGCCCATTTTTACATTAGCAAGATAGGAATAATGGCCATCTTCACAGTGTTCTGAGAGGATTACATGAAATAATGTATGTAAAGTGTTTGGCATGGTGCCTGGCACGTGCTGCGTCCATGGTAAAAAGGTAGCTTCTGCTTTGTTGTGCTAGAAATCCCCTGCCAGCCTTGCTTGGTGAGGTTATTTGCATCCATTTTGGTGCACACTGGTGGTATGCAGTCCCTCTGCTAGGTGGCAAGCCTGTCGGGCTTAGCGCCTGCCCTGGTAGAAAAGACAAAGCAAGCCCCGCAGGGACTGATTGGAGATCATTATCAGGGGTCCTGCTTAATTATAGCCCAGTTATTAAGTGCTCCTGACTCAGCCTTTTCAAAGTCCTCCTTTGCCTGAAGAACCTCTTCTGCATGGGGCTGGACATGCCTCTCCCTACCTGCCCCTCACTGGTTCTGCTCTGCCTTCTGCACAACCCACATCCAGCTGGTGTTGAAATACCTATTTGCCAACCCAGGAAAGCTGTAAACTTGCACAACTTTTGGGGCACATCTGGATATACCAGCATGTTCATCCTCTAGGCAAGAGACAGAGGGTGGCACGAGGCCTGGAGAAAAGGCTAGACTTGGGTCTTGTCATCAATCACTGCTTCCTTTATCTTCTTAGAGCCTGTTGCCTCTCACTCCACCCCCATGGGTGCTCAGGCTGGCACAGGACTCAGGGGGCCTATGATGTGGCCCTCCCTGGGGATCAGGGGAAGAGGAACAACACAACGCGAGACTCCTGTGGTCGAGGCCTGCCTTCCCTCAGATTAGCTTTTTGGGAAATCTGCTCCCTTGGACTGCATTCTCTGTTTTTCCCCAGCTGGTCTCCCTGCCCCTGCTCTTTACATTCTGTCCTCCGTGTGCTGGGAGCAGGACAGCTATCCTGTCTATAAGATAAGATAATTAAAAGCCTGGTGGCTCTTTCCCTGCTGCCACCAAGTTGTGCAGAGACGGAGGCTCAGGCTCGGGTGCATTCATGATTCTGCTTCACCCATAACCCACTGCCATGGCCGAGGAAGGCATTGCTGCTGGAGGTGTAATGGACATTAATACTGTTTTACAAAAGGTGCTAAAGACAGCCTCATCCACAATGGCCTAGCACATGGAATTCGCGAAGCTGCCAAAGCCTTAGACAAGCACGAAGCCCATCTTTGTGTGCTTCCATCCAACTGTGATGAGACTGTGTATGTCAAGTTGGCGGAGGCCCTTTGTACTGAGCACCAAATCAACCTAATTAAGGTTGATGACAACAAAAAAAGGGGGGAATGGGTAGGCCTCTGTCAAATTGACAGAGAGGGGAAACCCCATAAAGTGGTTGGTTGCAGTTGTATAGTAGTTAAGGACTGTGGCAAGGAGTCTCAGGCCATAGATGTCATCGGAGAGCACTTCAAATGCAAGAAATGAAGAAAACATCTTTGACTTACAAAAAAAAAAAAAAAAGCGCCTGGTGCCCACACTGGCTCTATACTTGTTAGCTCACCATCGACCCTATTCTGGGCACTGAATACTGGAACTCTTAAGGGCTGGCTCCTGCCCTGTGGCAGAGATAGTCACAGAAGAGTAGTGACTACAGAGTAATACACAGAGGTGGAGTGTTTTGTCCAACTGCTAGAGTTCTGCCTCTCAGGCCTGTGGTCTGACCTGTTGTGCATGGAAGCTCTATTCTGCACTCCTGGATCCATCTGGAAGCCCATCCTGTAGTCTAACAGGCTTCAGAGAGGTGGGGGGCCTGTGGTGAGGGAGTTTCAGTGGGATGGTAGGTAGGAGACAGAAGCCATCATTTTACCATATTCCTAAAGAGAAGCCAAATTAGCCTACTTGTGTCCTCTTTTTTTGGCACCTTTTGGCCCATCCTCTAGGAAGGGGGCCAAACAGGAAGAGCAAAGAAAAGCAGCCATTGCGGTGCACTCACTGTGTGCCAGGCACTGCTGTTGGATATGGAAGTGTATTGCTTTATCTCATGCAGATGAGGAAACCAAAGCTCAGTGAATAACTCATTACCAAGGTCATGCAGCTATAGAAGAGTTTGGGACCAAGCCTTGGGCCACAGTTCTCGATTCAGCAACCACATTCTTTCCGTTAGAACAGCTGCCTCCTGCTTCACCTGTGAATCGTACAAAAGCAGCAAGATGACCTGCCTCAGCCCTTGAATAATTGCAGATACATTTCCATCTAGTAAAGAAATCTGTTGAGGTTAGTCTAGACGGGGCAAGGGGTCCAGCCGAGGACCCTGGTGGCATGGCATGGCATGGCCATGGTTGGAAATAGGCAGAGCTGGCAGACTTGGTCAGGAATGTGGCACACAGGAGACTGGGGCACACGTCTCAGACAGAAGTTTGCAGACTGAGGGGTAGTGGGTCACAGCCAGCCTGGGGATATATTTTGTTTGACTTCCAAGTTCTTTAGAAAAATTTTAATTAGGCCAGGTGCGGTAACTCACACCTGTAATCCCAGCACTTTGGGAGGCTGAGGCGGGTGGATCACCTGAGGTCAGGAGTTCGAGACCGGCCTGGCCAACATGGTGAAACCCCATCTCTACTAAAAATAGAAAAATTAGCTGGGCATAGTGGCAGGCACCTGTAATCCCAGCTACTCAGGAGGCTAAGGGAGGAGAATTGCTTGAACCTGGGAGACAGGGGTTGCAGTGAGCCGAGATTGTGCCATTGTACTCCAGCCTGGGCTACAAGAGCAAAACTGTCTCAAAAAAAAAAGAGAAAAATTTTAATTAGTTGCTAATATTTAAAAGATAGGAAACTCCTAAGTCAAACTCCTGTCAGCTATTATACTACTTCTTTTTTTTTTTGAGACAGAGTCTCGCTCTGTCACCCAGGCTGGAGTGCTGTGGCCGGATCTCAGCTCACTGCAAGCTCCGCCTCCCGGGTTCATGCCATTCTCCTGCCTCAGCCTCCCAGGTAGCTGGGACTACAGGCACGCCACCTCGCCTGGCTAGTTTTTTGTAGTTTTTAGTAGAGACGGGGTTTCACCGTGTTAGCCAGGATGGTCTCGATCTCCTGACCTCGCGATCCACCCGTCTTGGCCTCCCAAAGTGCTAGGATTACAGGCTTGAGCCACCGTGCCCGGCCAGCTATTATACTTCTATGTGTTCAGTGCTTTTGGGAGGGGTCAGAGTGGAAGCAGTGCTTCTCAGACACAATTTTGTGAGTATGAAGCTTCAGGACCTCCACATTCCCCCATTTTTATCTGGGGCCCCTCTCTGGGCTGGGGCATTCTGACTGGGACTGTGTCATTCATTTGTTCAGTCAACAAACGTTTATGGAACAACTGCTGGGAGCCCGCCTGACCAGTTGATACAAACATGAATAAGACATGGTCTTGATCTTGAAAGTGCTCTCAACGTGGTGGAAGAGAGAGCGCAAAAGCCAGGCATGGTGGCTCATGCCTGTAATCCCAACACTTTGGGATTACATCTCTACTAAAAAAAATAAAATAGAATAAAAAACAAACAAAAATTAGCCAGGCATGATGGTGGGTGCCTGTAATTCCGGCTATTTGGGAGGCTGAGGCTGAGGCGGAAGAATTGCTTGAACCCGGGAGGCGGAGGTTGCAGTGAGCCAAGATCATGCCATTGCACTCCAGCCTGGGCAACAGAGCGAGACTGTCTTGAAAAAAAAAAAGAAAGACAGAGCACAGATAGACCATCAGACCATCATCATCATCATCAAACATCAAACATTGCCATCATCAGACAGTGTCACCAGTGCCCTGCAAGACATGTGAACAGGAAATGATGGGCATACGGAGAAGGGCCCTTGCCCAGCTGGGGATTCAGGAAGGCCTCCTGGAGGAGGTGGAATTGAGCTGAGTCTCAAAGGATGAGTGTGAGTTAGTCAAAAGGAAAGCCTTCTGGGCGGAGGGGACTTCCTGAACAGACCGGAGATGAGAAATGGGCCCTTGACTTGCAGTTCCATGTCACTTGGTTGAACCAGGAGGTGGGTGGGTGGCAAAGGCTGGCAAGTTAGGAGCTCAGACGACAGGGCGCTATTGAAGTTTTTAGGCAGAACAGTGACAGCTCCCAGAGAGCCCTCTGGCTGCAGCATAGCAGCTGGCCTGGAGGCGGGAGGCTGGTTGGGAGGCTACTGTGGTGGTGGCCTGGGTGAGAGAGGATGGTGCCTGGCTCCGGACTGTGGTAGTGGGGATGGTAAGGGGAATGGACTTGGAAAATATTGAGAGAAAATTGGCAGGATTTGATTATAGACTGGACTTAGAAGGGAGAGGGAGAAGGATGGTGAGACACCCAGGTGAGTGGTGCCACACACAGACACAAAATCCCAAGCCAGGGAGTGGGACTGGAACGGGGCAGTGAGGTGGTGGGAAGCACCCACAGAAGCCCTCCTGCACTGTGGGGTCTGGCGTATTAGAGAAAGATCTGCACTTGGATGAAGAGATTTGGGGATCGCCAGCATCCGCGTCATCGACGTGATGAGCATGGACCCAGGAGCTTGAACGGAGTGAAAGGAGCAGGGCCAAGAGCGGACGGACCCAGAGAGTAAGAACATTCAGGAGCAAAGCCTGAGGCGGGAGGGTGGTCAGCAACACAGACTCTGCAGCCAGGTGGCCCAGGGTCAGATGGCATCCCCACCACTCCTCCCAGGGCTGACTCACACCTGAAATGGAGGTAATAAACCACAGCAGCCTTGTGAGGATGGCACGACTTAATCCATTTAAAGGGCTGAGGAGGTGCTTACATACTTTAGCTCTTTGAGGGCTGGAGACCCAGAAGGCATGTGAGGGAGACACGGGGTGATGCTTGAGACTGGGGGCACAGACACCTAGAGGATGGGGCGGCATCACCCGTGTCTGGGGTCTGGCAGCTAGGCGATCCCTGGGCTCTTGGCAGGGCTGTCCCTGCTGAGTGTGGGGCTGGCTGAGGCCCAACTTCTGTGGAGGCGTGAGTGGAAGGTGAGAGGCAGAGATGGCATGGGGTGGCTGTTCTCTTTGGGAGCTTGTCTAAGGCAGGTGGAGGGAGGCACAAAAATTTCTAGAATGGACATTGGAACAAAAACTGCTTTCTGAGAGGTAGAGTTGGTCACATATGATTTGGTCTCTGAGGAGATGGGGACGGGAAGTTGAGGTTGTTTATGCCTGATGACCCCGATTTCCTTGGAAGAAGTGGAGACATCTATAAAGGCAGGAAGGCAGACCCAGGGCAGAGGCCCTAGGAGCGGAGTTGTTAGTGGGGAGCCAGCCCCTGAGCAGAGAGATTGAGTTGGCCCTGGGTAGGCCTGTGAGCAGGCAGGCGGCAGGCAGGCTCCTAAGGTGACAGCAGTGGTGTGTGCAGCCGTGGCACAGGCCCTAGGTCGGGGCTGGGACTGACTAGGGGTTCCGGCAGAGGCTCTTGGTCTGTCCACTTGGGGCTGTAGCAGTGGCTTTCCAGGACATGCCCCAGGAGCACAGATGCTGTGAGGCCGGGTTGCCTTGCCCTCGTTGCCACTTTCTTGGTGACCTCAGTCCATGGGAGGACCCTTGGCACACAACATCCCCAACGAGGGACTTGACTCTGGCACTGGGCTGGTGTCAGCAGAATGTGGCCCCCTCCTCCATGCTCCATGAGGAAGAGGTGGCTGCCCTGCCCAGCACGGGCAGGGCAGTGTGGAGGAAGGAAGTGCACCCAGGTTGGCTGTGTGTCCCAGTTTCCTGCTGACTGCGGCCCTGTCAGCACTCCTGCCCTGGAGGTGGGGCTGCTGCTGGGATAAGTGGGTCCAAGGTTCTGGTGAGTTAAGTTGTGACATCCCTGGGGACGAAGGGCTACAACAGTCTTTCAGGAGGCTCTCTGGGGACTTGTCCCACCCAGACTCCTCTCTGAAAGTGGGGGAGGCCACTGGCTGCCTCCTTGCATTGGAGGCCCCTTCCCCACCGACTCCACAGGGAAACTGGTGTTTTCTGGCCTGATCCTGCTGGGGCCTGTAGCGGGTGGGATGTTAGGGCCAGGTCAGCGTCTTGCTGCCGTTCCCAGAGCCACAGTAGAGAGAAAGGTGGGGTGGGGCTCTGAGTCACAGTGCTGCTACAGCTCGCTGGCTGGCCTGGGGTGGGGACTGCCCAGGGTGTCCTGGGTGGGGTGAGGTGCTGAGCCCTATTCCTGTCTAACCCCAGAGAGCTCCAGGCTTCCGGCTGAGTCACAGGGAAGGAGGACCCTTGCATGGGGCTGGGGGCTGAATATTCCCACATCACTTCCTACTCAGAGCCCCACTTCCTGGGGTAGGGAGTGGGGACCCTGCAGGTCTTATGTGCCCACTCCATATGCTGTCTCCCTCCAGGGAGGGACACGGCAGCCCCAGACCAGCCCCATTCTGCCTTCTTGAAGGATGATCTGCCTAGTGGGATGCATTGGCCCTGGAGAAGCCCCTGGCTGAAGCCTGTCGGGGTGGAGGGAGAGGGTTCATCCTGAGCAGGAAAACTGGCTGCAGCCTCGGCGTGTCCTGCTTTCTTCATACTGGACTAACCCACTGGATAGATGGATTTGGAGGATGTCCGAGCAGCACAGGCAGCCCAGGAGAGCGAGCGAGACACTCTTTAGCACAACGGAGAGCATAAAAGCTAAGACTGACCCCAAGGTGCACCTGTCCCTCGCAGGAAGTAAAGTGCAGAAACATCCCCTCCCCGTCACCCCTGCACAAAGAGCACCTAGGAGTGAGTGCGCAAGCGTGGACAAGCCCTGCGGTACCGTGTACACACACACACACCACAGGCAAGCTCAGGCAGGGCCCTGCACAGACGTCTGCAGTCACTTTGGAGGTGACCCAAGCACCTGGGCCCTTAGACAGTAACACCACTCACACTGAGCACAGACCAGCTCACACCCACAACATGAGCCTGTGACACACAAGTCTCTGTTTCTGAGCTGATACTCTCTGGCTTTGGCCTTGAGACCCTCATATGACCAGGTGTGTGCCTAAGTTAGAATCTCCCAGGCTAAGTTCGTGAACCCCCGGATGAGGGAGGCCCGGCTCCCCCAAGGAGCCCTGCCCCTCTGGCAGCTCTCACCAGGCTGGATTTTCCTGCGGGGTTTTTGGATTTTGTTTTTGAGTCACTCATTGAGTGTTGGTCGTGTGCCAGACACCATGCCACACTGCAAACCATGTGCAACGTTGTTTTGAGCAAAGCTGTCTCAGTAAATGTGGGTTATTATGTATATTATTATTTACATGCGTAATCTAATTTTTTCTAATAACAACCCCATGAGGCAAAGTGTTATTATTTTCCCCATTTTACAGATAAGGAAAATGGGGCTTTGAGAGGTTAAGTGGCGTGTCCTGGTGGCACACAGCTAGTAAGTGGTAGAGGATGGCTTTGAACCCAGGTCTGTAACTCTACTCTGCACACCATGGCTTTCAGTCTGAGTCTCAGGGCAGAGAGATGAGGGCAAGTATGGAAGGGAAGCCCCAGAAGGAGAAAGCCTGGTTAAGGGGCCCTTCACCCGCCTCTCCAAGGCACATTCCACTTTCTGTCCCTTTGTCATTCCATTCACTCTACTCCTCGCATGGCTGGAGGGCTGGAGGCCTGGGCTGAACCAGGGGCTGGCTGGTCTGTAGGGCTGCACTCTGTCTATAGTGCCCGAGGCAGGTTTCCACCCCTTCTCCCAGTCGTAAGTGGGGTTGAATTGCCACCTGGGACTGAGGCTTATCTCTGATCCTTGGCATTTCTGTGTCTGGACAGATTCCAAGGGCGGTCTGCTGCCCAGACTTATAGGGCCCACCCAGGTGGCTCTTCTGCAGGTAGATAAGCATGGGCAACCAGCTTATCTGAACCAGCCCTCGTTTCCAGGTAACTCTGGAAAAATCCAAAAGATGAGGAGGGACCGCAGTGTCTGTTTGTCCTGGTCTCACTCCTCATGAGACTCCTGTGATCTTTATATGTCTCATTCCTCCTATGACATGTATGAGAATGTACAGCTCAGTGAGATGATGTCTCTGCTGCCTAACAGAAGCGCCTACTTGAGGGCCGGGTGCGGTGGCTCAGCCACCTGACCCCCGTCTTCCTGTTGACTAGTGTCACCCCCACCCGAGGGCTTCCTTCCTCATTTGCTGCCAGGTGTAAAGCTGAGCTTTAGCTGGGCGCAGTGGCTCACACCCATAATCCCAGCACTTTGGGAGGCTAAGGCGGGCAGATCACCTGAAGTCACGAGACCAGCCTGGCCAACATGGTGAAACCCTGTTTTTACTAAAAATTAGCCAGGCATGGTGGTGGGCACCTGTAATCCCAGCTCCTTGGGAGGCTGAGGCAGGAGAATCGCTTGAACCTGAGAGGTGTAGGTTACACCATTGCACTCCAGCCTGGGCAACAAGAGCGAAACTCCATCTCAAAAAAAAAAAAAAAAAGAGGCTGAGCTGCTGGGCATGGTGGCTCATGCCTGTAATTCCAGCAATTTGGGAGGCTGAGGCAGGCGGATACCCGAGGTCAGGGAGTTCGAGACCAGCCTGACCAACAGGAGAAACCCCGTCTCTACTAAAAATACAAAAATTTGCCGGCATGGTGACGCATGCCTGTAATCCCAGCTACTCGGGAGGCTTGAGGCAGGAGAATCACTTGAACCTGGGAGGCGGAGGTTGCGGCTGAGCCGAGATCGGGCCACTTGCGCTCGAGCCTGGGCAACGATAGCAAAACTCAAAACTCCGTCTCAAAAAAAAAAAAAAAGGCCGAGCTTCCCGCAAACGCAAACGGCTGCTATGTGTGCCCCCTTATGGACATTGAGGATGGAGTAGCTTCATTTCCCATTTTTCTTTGGCCACCAGGAGGCTCAGCACTAAAGGCGCAGCCCTTCTCTACCAGCTGTGTGCAGACTCAATGACCTACTTATGTGAATTTTTACTTCCTTGCTGGTTGAGATGTTTTTCTTCAGATTTGGGTTTTCTCTGCTCCTGATTTTAATGTTTATATTTCACTACTTTCTTTTCTTCATGTCTCCTCACCCTTTATGGAACCAGGCTGGGGTATGTAAAACACTCCACAGGTAAACACACATGAAGTCATCTTCACAGCTGCTTGGTTGGGCATGTTGCACTTTTTGCTTCCTCAGCTTCGGGAGACTGTTTGTGTGGTCGTGACCCACTGGTCAGCTACAACGTGCCTGAGGTTGGTCAGGGTGCTGCTCTTTACTTACTTTTCTGTTCTCATCAGCTGCTTAGAATTTTAAAAATAATTTCTCTCCAAACCCATTAGTTACCCAAAGCATAAACAGTACCCTGGTGGGTAAGTGTGTGTTTCTTTTTTTTTTTCTTCTCTATATATTTCACATCTTATAAGGATAACCTGCTTATTACAGAATCTAAAAATGATAATAAGTAAAAAAGAAAAGAATGCTACCTATAATTCTACCAGGGAGCCCATGGTTTAGTATTTTGTGATACATCCTCCTGGATTTTTTCCTATGCTTATATTTTTCCCACAAAAAATAGGATTTGACCATATATACTGTAAATATAACCTTAATTTTCACTTAGTGGTAGATAATTTGTCTCTTTCCTTGTTGTTATTCTGCAAAAACAAAAGATATTTAAAATGTGTACCAAGGTCTGGGTGCAGTGGCCCACACCTGTAATCCCAGCACTTTGGGAGGCTAAGGCGGGTGGATTGCTTGAAGCCAGCAGTTCAAGACCAGCCTGGCCAACATGGCAAAACCCTGTCTCTACTAAAAATACAAAAATTAGCCGGGCATAGTGGCACATGCCTGCAATCCCAGCTACTCGGGAGGCTGGGGCAGGAGAATTGCTTGAACCTGGAAGGTAGAGGTTAAAGTGAGCTGAGATCATGCCAGTGCACTCCAGCCTGGGCAACAGAGTGAGACTCGGTCTCAAAAAATAAATAAAATTTTTTATCAAGGAGACATGCACGTATATATATATATATTTTTAAGTATAGAAGGGCTTATTATAACAAACAAAAACATGTGTCCTCTCCCACCCCAGGCCAATTTAAAAGGGACTTCTAATCATTTAGGGTTCTTAGGGTTCTTGTTCTACCATTATTTCTTCCATTTTTTTTTTTTTCTTTTGAGATGGAATTTCACTCTTGTTGTCTAGGCTGGAGTGCAATGGCGCGATCTCAGCTCACCCCAACTTCTGCATCCCAGGTTCAAGCGATTCTCCTGCCTCAGCCTCCCGAGTAGCTGGGATTACAGGCATGTACTACCACGCCTTGCTAATTTTATATTTTTAGTAGAGACGGGCTCCATGTTGGTCAGGCTCGTCTCAAACTCCCAACCTCAGGTGATCCACCTGCCTCAGCCTCCCAAAGTGCTGGGATTATAGGCGTGAGCCACCGCGTCCGGCCCATTTCCTCCATATTTTTAAGTAAAATACTTATACCACTATTTGTTGGTTTATTTGACTTCCTGACTTTCCCTCACTTACATCTCCCTTCCCTTCCTCCCTGCAACATATTCTGTCACCGTACTGTATTCACTTCCTTTATTTGGTTACCTTTGCAATATAAAACAGTACTCTTGACCTGTATTTATTATTCCATTAGCCATTGGCAGCAGCTTGTGACAACCCTGCTGCCATATTACGATGTCTGTCTGTCGTCAGTTCTGGTTTCTGAGGTCAAAATTGAAAACACTCTAATTCTGTGTAATAACCATCAGTCTCAAAGTTAAAGACCACTGCTTTTTTGGGAGGCTGACGTGGGCAGATCACTTGAGTTCAGGAGTTCGAGACCAGCCTGGCCAACATGGTGAAACCCCATGTCCACTAAAAATACAAAAATAAGCTGGGTGTGATGGTGCATGCCTGTAATCCCAGCTACTGGGGAGGCCGAGGTGGGAGAATCGCTTGAACCTGGGAGGTGGAGGTTGCAGTGAGCCAAGATCATACTACTGCGCTCCGGCCTGGGTGACAGAGCGAGACTTCGTCTCAAAGAAAAAAAAAACCCAGTGCCGAACATTTGCATTACTCTGTCAATGCAAATCACATTCACTGCAAGGCCCACTTACATTTTCTTCTCTTTGGGTCTAATGTTACTCAAAGGAAAGTGTTAAATGTATTTTCCTTTCTTAATATTCTATTATGTGCTCAAAACTCATCACTTTATATTTTAGTTTGCTTGATATTTTGACCATGCCTTTCTTGCTTGTTTTTCTGGAGCTTCTAATACATCATTTTTTTCCCCCAGCTGTGTAGTGTTCAGTTGGATTGGGGCATCATAATTGATTTTGGCAAGGTCCCCTCTGGTTGGACTGACTCTTAGGTTTCCAGCTTTTTATTAATGTGAAGGGTGCCGTAGTATTCTCATACATACATCTCTGCATTGTTTCTTATGCAATGTTTGAGAGTCCAGGAATGCTGCTCGCCCATCAAACCTGATCCCCCTGCCCCCAGCCCCTTGCTACCCTTTGTCTTGCTGATGACCTTCCTTTAAATCAGTCCATCTAGAGGTTGGTGTTAAGAGGCTTCCCGTGGGAGGGGTGGCCCCAGATAATATCCATCTTCCTCTCCCCAGGCTCTGAAGAGCGGCCATTCCTTAGATTCGAAGCCGAAAACATCTCCAACTACACGGCCCTTCTGCTGAGCAGGGATGGCAGGACCCTGTACGTGGGTGCTCGAGAGGCCCTCTTTGCACTCAATAGCAACCTCAGCTTCCTGCCAGGCGGGGAGTACCAGGAGGTGAGAGATGTTGCCTGGAGCTGGCTAGGCTGGGCAGAGGACCGCAGAGGGAAGATGGACTGGAAGCTTGACCTTCTGGTCTGAGGATGATGCCGATGAGAGAGGAGGGAGGCTCAGCAAACCCTCCATTTGTCCACTACCTTGCCCTTTCTCATTCCCCAGCTGCTCTGGAGTGCAGACGCAGAGAAGAAACAGCAGTGCAGCTTCAAGGGCAAGGACCCACAGGTGAGCCCGCACCTGGAAGGGAGCTGAGCTGCAGGAGGGATGGAGGGTGGTAGACTTCCATCCAGGCCAGAGGTGGGTGGGAAGTGGGAGCAGATACAGCCAGGCAGGGTGGAAAGGGCATAAGCTTCTGAGATGGCCAGGCCTGGGTTTGGATCCCAGCACTACACTTAGGTTTCTACAACCTTTGACAAGTAGATTCACCTCTCTAAGCCTTAATGGGCCCACCTGTAAAATGAGGATAATGATCCGGTCTCACTGGGCTTACAGTGAGGATTCAGGAAGCTAATAGGTATAAGGCACCTGGCTCATAGACACAAGGACTAACAAGTCAGCTTCCAGCATGAACAGGGATTGGGTAGGTTGAGAGTTGTGTCCCTCTGCAGATGATTCCTGATGTAGCACATCTGACAGATTCTGATGTCGTTTTGGCCAAAGCACAGGATGAAATCTGGTTCAACCCAGGTTCTCCTGGAGGACTCATCATCATCCCTAGAGACCTCCTGCTCCTGCTCCTAAGTGCAGCAGGTGCTGGGTAAGGTGAGGGCAAAAGAGTGCCGGACTTGGGATCAAGACACAGGTTCAAGTCCTGGCTGCCATTCTGTTATTCAGCTAACATTGATTAAGCACCCACTCTGTGTCCATGTACTTGTAGGTACTGGAGATTTAATTGTGAAAAAGCAGGCTTGGTGTGGTGGCTCACGCCTGTAATCCCAGCACTTTGGGAGGCCGAGGCAGGTGGATCACAATGTCTCCGCCTCACGGTCTCCTGAGTGGTCTCAGGAGCTTGAGACCAGCCTGGCCAACATAGTGAAACCCCATCTCTACTAAAAATACAAAAAACATTAGCCAGGCATGGTGGCAGACACCTGTAGCCGCAGCTACCTGGGAGGCTGAAGCAGGAGAATTGCTTGAACCTGGGAGGCAGAGGTTGCAGTGAGCCGAGATCGCACCACTGCACTCCAGCCTGGGTGACAGAGTGAGACTGTGTTTCAAAAAAAGAAAAAAGAAAGAAAAAGAAAAAGTAGTCAGTTTACAAATGTTATTGGCGGTGGGTGGGGTGGAATAAGGTGGTCAGGTTACATTTCTTTAAAAAAGTGACATTTGAGCCAAGATCAGGAGAGGGTAAGGAGCCGACCGTGGCATATCTGGAGGAGGGGCAGGACTTTTGATCTCACTCTGAGGGAGGTATTTGGGAGGCCAGGGGAGGGCTGAGCAGAGATGTGACTGGTCTCACCTGTGTACTAAGAGGGTCATTCTGGCTACTGTGGTAGAGTAGCCTCCATGGGGAAGGACAGGAGGAGGGAGAGCAGTGAGGAGCGAGTGATGGTGGTGGCTTGGACCAGTGAGAAATGCTCAGATTCCAGATGCATTTTGAAGATGGAGCCACCAGGATTTCTGGGTGGGAAATTATGGGGTATGACCGACAAGAAGCGTCAAGGCTGATTGGGGTTAGGGCCTCAGTGACTGAAAAGATAGAGTTAATGGAAGTGGCAAGATCTCAGGGGGAAGCATGTGTTTCAGGGAGGACCAGAAGCTTGGTTGCAGGTGCCAGTTAGACACCCCATTGAAGGTGATGCATGAATCTGGGGTTCAGGATTCAGGGCTGAGCATTCCTCTTGCTCTGGGCTGTGGCTTCGTCAGCTTCCCGCCTGGTTGGGAGGGGCCTGTGGTTTTCAAGGCTTTCAGAAGCCTGTGGCTTCTGAGGAGGACGTTCCTGGGGGCCAGTACAATTCAAGGGGGTAGGATTCTGTGCCCTCACCCCTAGGCCGAAGGAAAGGTTTGCCAGTCACAAAACTAGCTGAGCCCCTGGACTCCCTGCAGCACACACACTCTATGCATGTTCCACTGTGCCCCAGAAAACCCGTGGGTTCTTTGTTCCTGGACTTGAGTGCCCCATCCCCAGTCCTGGGAGCAGAAGCCCGGCCTGGGTGTGGTAGGGAGGGCTCAGCGGTGCCACCTGGTGGCATGCTTGTGCATGGGACTGATATCCCCTCACTCCTTCCCCCAGCGCGACTGTCAAAACTACATCAAGATCCTCCTGCCACTCAGCAGCAGTCACCTGTTCACCTGTGGCACAGCAGCCTTCAGCCCCATGTGCACCTACATCGTGAGTGCCCTGTCCTCAGCCCTGAGGCTGGCCTGGGAACTGCCCCTCTTTCTGCCTCAGGGATCCTGTTCTTTAGCATGGACCCCTGGTGAAAGGCAGGGCCCAGAGGGAGGTTTCTGGGTACCACTGGTCTCCAAGAGCCCTGAGGCCCCACACTCTGGCACAAAGCTCAGCCCTGACAGCCATGTCTCCCTGTGCAGGGAGGCATGCAGTCACTCACCCATGAAGATCCTGTCCCACCCAGGCCTTGCTGCCCTCTCCTGCTTCTTCCAGCATCTCTCCCTCTCCTTTGCTTGATTCTCTTGTCTTATCTTGTACACCCCGTCCTCAGCACACACCCCTAGCAGAGGGTGGCATTTGATGCTGTGGGTTGGAGCTCAGCTTTGGGGTCAGACATGCCTGGGTTTGAATCACACTGCTGCCCCTTCCAGGCTCACATCATTTTCTTTTTCTTTTTTTTTTTGAAATGGAGTCTTGCTCCATCGTCCAGGCTGGAGTGCAGTGGCGCAATCTCGTCTCCCTGCAAGCTTCGCCTCCTGGGTTCACGCCATTCTCCTGCCTCAGCCTCCTGAGTAGCTGGGACTACAGGTGCCCGCCACCATGCCTGGCTAATTTTTTCTATTTTTTAGTAGAGACAGGGTTTCACAATATTAGCCAGGATGGTCTTGATCTCCTGACCTCGTGGTCTGCCCGCCTCGGCCTCCCAAAGTGCTGGGATTACAGGCGTGAGCCACCACGCCCTGCCAGGCTCACATCATTTTCTAAGCCTCACCTCCTCCGCCAGGTGGGTCTGATAACGTGTCCCACATCGGGTCACTGTGAGACAGTGCGGCACTGTGTCTGGGTGAGGCCTCTCTGGAAGCTGACTGTCCAGGTTCAAACCCTTCAGCACCGTGTCCTGGGGGAGCAGGACAGCCTCCCTGACACCTGACCCCTTCTGTCCTGTACACCTCACCTGCCTGTAGAGTTGCTTTCTCCTGCACACCTCTCTCTTTCTCACCAAGCCCGCTGCTCATTCCCTGGAGTGCCCCTGAGCCCATGTGTCCACCCTCCTGCAGAACGTGGAGAACTTCACCCTGGCAAGGGACGAGAAGGGGAATGTCCTCCTGGAAGATGGCAAGGGCCGTTGTCCCTTCGACCCGAATTTCAAGTCCACGGCCCTGGTGGTTGGTGAGTGTTGGGGGCAGGATGGGTTCATTGAAGTTCCATGTGGGGGCACGCAGGGCCAGAGGGCTAGCTCTGGACAGGCTGGGTTCATGCCATGCTTATTTCCAAGGGCACAGAATGGCCATGGGCTTGCCTTAGGTTTGGTTTTTTCAAGTTCCAGCTTCCTTCTCTGCCCACCACAGGCAAAACGGGCAGTGCTGGGGTCACTCTGGGTCCTGAGCAGGGAGAAGGGGCAGTGCTGAAGAGCCTGTTCCCATGGGAATGTTTTCTTGGCAGATGGCGAGCTCTACACTGGAACAGTCAGTAGCTTCCAAGGGAATGACCCGGCCATCTCTCGGAGCCAAAGCCTTCGCCCCACCAAGACCGAGAGCTCCCTCAACTGGCTGCAAGGTGAAGTCCTCTTGGCACCATGCAGAGGGCAGGGATCCTGTTCACCGGGCCCTAGAAGGGGGCCCTTTCCCCCAGCAGGGCCTGTCTCCAGGATTTCTGGGCTGACTCTGAGCTCCTGACCCGGTCCCTACAGACCCAGCTTTTGTGGCCTCAGCCTACATTCCTGAGAGCCTGGGCAGCTTGCAAGGCGATGATGACAAGATCTACTTTTTCTTCAGCGAGACTGGCCAGGAATTTGAGTTCTTTGAGAACACCATCGTGTCCCGCATTGCCCGCATCTGCAAGGTGAGGGGAATGGGGCGACAGGGTGGCCACCCCAGGGACCTCAAAGGCTCCACAGCCGCAAGATCACCCACATCCATGCATGGCCTTTCCCATCCCCCAGGGGGTACAGCTTGGCTAACAGCTTTTCTCTCTCACCTTTTAAATTAAAATATTTTACTACTTTTTTTTTTTTTTCTCTTTTTAGACAGGATGTTTGCTTTGTCACCCAGGCTGGAGTGCAGTGGCACAATCACGGTTCACTGTAGCCTCGACCTCCTGGGCTCAAGCGATTCTCCTACCTCAGCCTCCCGAGTAGCTGAGACTACAGGTGTGCGCCCACACACCTGGCTAATTTTTGTATTTTTTGTAGAGATGGGGTTTTACCATGTTGCCCGGGCTGGTCTTAAACTCCTGGGCTCAAAAGATCCACCCACGTTGGCTTCCCAAAGTGCTGGGATTGCAGGCATGAGCTACTGCACCCAGCCATTTTTTTTTTTCTTTACTTAAAAAATGTGAAACTAGTCGGGCGTGGTGGCTCACACCTGTAATCCCAGCACTTTGGGAGGCCGATGTGAGTGGATCACCTGAGGTCAGGAGTTTGAGACGAGCCTGGCCAACATGGTTAAACTCCATCTCTACTAATAATACAAAAGTTAGCTGGGTGTGATGGCACATGCCTGTAATCCCAGCTACTCGGGAGACTGTGGCAAGAGAATTGCTTGAACCCGGGAGGTGAAGGTTGCAGTGAGCCGAGATTGTGCCATTGCACTCCAGCCTGGGTGACAGAGCAAGACTCTGTCTCCAAAAAAAAAAAAAAAAAAAGTGAAAATAGAGAACTGTACACACAAAAATCACTTACAAGATGAAGAGGCACTGTAGCATCAGCTGGAGGGCACAGACCCCAGAGGCCAGCTGCCCAGGTTCAAACCCTGATGGCCTAGGATCTTGGGCAAGTCCCTCACCCCCTCAGTTAACAGTTTCCTTGTCTGTTAAATAGGAATAATAACACTGACCTCAGAGTTGTTATGTGAATTAATTTAATTAATCCATGTAAAGCTCTTAGAAATGTGGTGGGCAGTGACTAAATGTGAACTATTCGTGTTATCACCCTACCACCCCAGCACAAGAAGGAGTCACTGTTAACATTTTAGAATGCCCTCTCCTCATCTTTTTTTTTTTCTTTTTTGGCATATGTGTAACTGTGTATTTTTTTTTTTTTTTTTTTTTTTTTTTTTT
>NW_016823089.1:54759-65729 GCF_001698545.2 Rhinopithecus bieti | reverse complement strand
TTTTGAGACGGAGTCTGGCTCTGTTACCCAGGCTGGAGTGGTGTGGCCGGATCTCAGCTCACTGCAAGCTCCGCCTCCCAGGTTCACGCCATTCTCCTGCCTCAGCCTCCCGAGTAGCTGGGACTACAGGCGCCGCCACCTCGCCCGGCTAGTTTTTTGTAGTTTTTAGTAGAGACGGGGTTTCACCATGTTAGCCAGGATGGTCTCGATCTCCTGACCTCGTGATCCGCCCGTCTCGGCCTCCCAAAGTGCTGGGATTACAGGGTTGAGCCACCGCGCCCGGCCAACTGTGTATTTATTTATTTATTTTTATTTATTTACTTTTTCCTTTTTGAGACAGGGTCTCACTTTGTCACCCAGGCTGGCTTGCAGTGGTGAGATTTCACTGCAACCTCCACTGCCCAATCTCAAGCAATCCTCTCACCTCAGTGCCTCATGTAGCTGGGACTACCAGCATGCACCACCATGCTCAGCTAATTTTTTTGTATTTTTTAGCAGAGACAGGGTCTCAAACTCCTGAGCTCAAGTGATCCACCCACCTTGGCCTCCCAAAGTGCTGGGATTACAGGCATTAATAATATAAGTGGCCGGGCGGGGTGGCTCAAGCGTGTAATCCCAGCACTTTGGGAGGCCGAGACGGGCGGATCACAAGGTCAGGAGATCGAGACCATCCTGGCAAACACGGTGAAACCCCGTCTCTACTAAAAAAATACAAAAAAACTAGCCGGGCGAGGTGGCGGGCGCCTGTAGTCCCAGCTACTCGGGAGGCTGAGGCAGGAGAATGGCGTAAACCCGGAAGGCGGAGCTTGCAGTGAGCTGAGATCTGGCCACTGCACTCCAGCCTGGGCGACAGAGTGAGACTCCGTCTCAAAAAAAAAAAAAATAATAATAATAATAATATAAGTACAGTCCCGACCTTGTGCTTATATTATTAACTCACTCATGAACATGGCATGAGGCTGTTTTGGGGTCCTTTGGCTTCCTTATTTGCTCAGCAGTGAATCGCAGCCTCCTTTCCATATTTAGGAAGGCTCTGCTTGGTCACGGTAAGGACCATGCTCCTGATGGACGTGTACACTGCCTCCAGGTCTTCCTGACTTCAGATGGAAGTTGGTCCTGGCCTTCTCCTGCCCTTCAGTCCTGGTGTCTGGGGTGGGTCCATCGAAGCAGTCCTGTGCCATGCATCCCTGTCATGGCTCAGCGTGTGCCTAAGCCCAGCCCTTCCGCCTCTCCTTCCAGGGTGATGAGGGTGGAGAGCGGGTGCTACAGCAGCGCTGGACCTCCTTCCTCAAGGCCCAACTGCTGTGCTCACGGCCCGACGATGGCTTCCCCTTCAATGTGCTGCAGGACGTCTTCACCCTGAGCCCCAGCCCCCAGGACTGGCGTGACACGCTTTTCTATGGAGTCTTCACTTCCCAGTGGTAGGGTCCCCAGACCTCGCTGGAGATGGAAGGGTGAAGAGTGGCTGGGACTGGGGCCCCCAGGGCTCCTGGGTTAATCTGGTTATTTCCTGTGCAGGCACAGGGGAACTACAGAAGGCTCTGCTGTCTGCATCTTCACCATGAAGGACGTGCAGAGGGTCTTCAGTGGCCTCTACAAGGAGGTGAACCGTGAGACGCAGCAGTGGTACACTGTGACCCACCCGGTGCCCACACCCCGGCCTGGAGCGGTGGGTACTGGCTTCCTGTACCCAGAAGGGGTGCTAGGAAGATGTGGGTCCCCACACCATGCTGGAACCAAGGCTGCCTAGCCTCGGGCAGATCACTTGGCTTCTCTGAATCTGTTTTCTCATCTTTAATATGGGACATAGGCCCAGGCCTGCTTTGTCTACTGGGTTAGAGGTAACTATGAATGTTAGAATGTCTTCAGTTCTGTTTCAGGATACAAGTGTGTCCCCATCAGGGCGCTTGCTGCAGGCTGCTACAATCATCTCTTCACTTGGTCCTCTCCCCTACTCAGCTGCAAGCTGCTTATTTAATTATCAAGTGACTGAATGGGCAAGCTGTGGGGAAATAGTGCTTTCTTCCTCCCTTCTAGCCTAACGGGCTACCCTGAAAGCAGACCTTGAGACAAGGATAGATGTGCCAAATGGTTTATTAGGGAGGTGATGCCAGGAAGCAGCATGAAGGAATAAGGTTGAGAGGAGGAGGGAGGGAAACCAAAAGAGGGTGTGTCAGCAAGCCGTTGTTGCTGTGGGCAGCTGGAGCTGGGTCCCGCTGGAGCCCCTGACAGATGGTGTGGAGCACCTCTCAGAATTTCAGGAAGCCCCAGGCGGGGCAGGAAGGAACTGCCGACTGCGCTGGGGCGCTCTGCCCAGCCAGGGCTTCCTGAGAGCACTGGTGAAGGGTGCGGAGGAGCAGGGAGTGTGGTCCTGGTTCTTGAGGCCCCTGGGCATATGAGGCTGGGGTGGTAGGTGGGGAGGAGACACAGCAACGAAGCCCTCCAAGCACTCGGTTTCCCCATACCCTGGGCTTTGTCCTTGCTCCCTCAGACGTGCACGCCGGCTCTGTAGAGCACTGCCAGGGATGTACCCTGGCTCCGGGCCGGGGGACAGACACTGCTACTGTCCACTGGGAAGCAGGGCCCCCATCCTGCCTGCTGCCCCCAGGTGTGGCTGGCCTCACGCCGCTGCTTTCTCCTCTAGTGCATCACCAACAGTGCCCGGGAAAGGAAGATCAACTCGTCCCTGCAGCTCCCAGACCGTGTGCTGAACTTCCTCAAGGACCACTTTCTGATGGATGGGCAGGTCCGAAGCCGCATGCTGCTGCTGCAGCCCCAGGCTCGCTACCAGCGTGTGGCTGTACACCGCGTCCCTGGCTTGCACCACACCTACGATGTCCTCTTCCTGGGCACTGGTGAGTGTCTGCAGCCCAGCAGGCTCAGGGGAAGGGGTGCACGTGGCCAGTGGGTCATGGGCGGTGGGGTCCACCCTGGGCCTGAGTCCTGTCTACACCCCAGGTGATGGCCGGCTACACAAGGCGGTGAGCGTGGGCCCCCGGGTGCACATCATTGAGGAGCTGCAGATCTTCTCATCGGGACAGCCTGTGCAGAATCTGCTCCTGGACACCCACAGGGTGAGCAGGCCAAGGAGGAATCCTGGCAGGGTGCTTGCGGGGGTGCCCTCCATGAGCACCAAGCAGTCCCCACCCAGCTTCTCCTCCCTTGACTCAGCAAGATGTAAAGATACAGGATCCAGCTATTAGAAAGTGGGGTCGCCGGTTACATAACAGGCCTCTTGGGGGTGGCTTTGGGAGGCATACAAGCTGGGTGGCCATGGGTGATGGCCCTGGCTGCCCGTGCCCACTTCTCATCCCCGTGTCCGGCTGTGCAGGGGCTGCTGTATGCGGCTTCACACTCTGGCGTAGTCCAGGTGCCCATGGCCAACTGCAGCCTGTACCGGAGCTGTGGGGACTGCCTCCTCGCCCGGGACCCTTACTGTGCTTGGAGCGGCTCCAGCTGCAAGCACGTCAGTCTCTACCAGCCTGAGCTGGCCACCAGGTGAGCATTCCCAAAGGCCCCTTCCCATCTGTCCAGCGCTGCACAGGTGGCCTCAGAGCACCATCCTGGGCCCTCCTCGGGACTGCCACATGGCCTCATTTATGTCCACTGTCTCAGGATAATTATTAATTAGCTCTCCTGCTTCCTCTCAAGTGCAATTCAGACAGGAAGTTATGTGTTTGTCTTGGCTACCTGTAAAATGAGGACATGATTTGGTTACATATGAAGTACCACAACTTTGGAAAGCCTTGAAAAACTGTGGATTAGTATGTGAACGTGCTTTAGTAACAGTAGGGCTGTGAAATGGTCCATTAACAAACCCAGTAAAAATTGGTTTCAGAATAACCTATTTGGGTTATAAAATGTTCATTTAGAAAATAGGGATGAACACAAACAAAAACTACCCTCATCCCACCACCTAGAGAGAATCACAGTGAGATTTTCATATATTATCCTCTCAGATTTTACTACATATGTGTATAGAAAACAAAAATCCTTTTATTTTATTTTATTTTATTTTACTTCATTTTATTTATTTATTTATTTTTTGAGACAGAGTCTTGCTCTGTTGTCCAAGCTGGAGTGCAGTGTCACAGTCTCAGTTCACTGCATCCTCTGCCCCTGGGTTCAAGCAATTCTCCTGCCTCAGCCTCCCAAGTAGCTGGGATTACAGGCGCCTGCCACTACACCTGGCTAATTTTTGTATTTTTAGTGGAGGCAGGGTTTCATCACATTGGCCAGGCTGGTCTCGAACTCCTGACCTCAAATGATCCACCCACCTTAGGCTCCCAAAGTGCTGGGATTATAGACATGAGCCACCGTGTCTGGCCAAACATTCATATATTTTATATAACATTGGGAACTGTCCTGTTTGTAGTGTTCTTGCTTCACATATGGATACACCTGGTGTCAGTTTTTACAAAAACCAAGTGAGTTTTGGTGCGTATGCCAGGAGGGACACCCCAGAATGTTAACTGTCATGATCACTGGCTGGTCGATGCTGTGATTTTTGTAGTGCTTTCATCCTTCATGCCTGGTTGAGTTATCTGTCTCCTGAGTGTGTCCAGAATTACTGTCCTTTATTTTTTATTACATAGATGTATGCATGTGCATTGTTTTCAAAAAAAGATGAGAACACATCAAAATTTTTTTAATTAAAAAAAAGAAAAAAAAAAAAAAGAAGAAAAGAGAGAGATCTGTACATACAGATCCCAGCTGTCCTTCCAATATTTTTCTGAGGGTACATACTATTATTATTATTATTATTATTATTATTATTATTATTATTTTTGAGACGGAGTCTCGCTCTGTCGCCCAGGCTGGAGTGCAGTGGCCAAATCTCAGCTCACTGCAAGCTCCGCCTCCCGGGTTTACGCCATTCTCCTGCCTCAGCCTCCCGAGTAGCTGGGACTACAAGCACCCGCCACCTCGCCCGGCTAGTTTTTTATATTTTTTAGTAGAGACGGGGTTTCACCGGGTTAGCCAGGATGGTCTCGATCTCCTGACCTTGTGATCCGCCCATCTCGGCCTCCCAAAGTGCTGGGATTACAGGCTTGAGCCACCGCGCCCGGCCTTTATTATTATTTTTTGAGACAGGGTCTCTCTGTGTTGCCCAGGCTGGAGTGTAGTGGTGTGATTACAGCTCACTGCAGCCTTGACCTCCTGGGCTCAAGCGATCCTCCAACCTCAGCTTCCCAAGTAGGTGGAACCACAGGCGTGCGCCACCATGCCTGGCTAATTTTTCTATTTTTTGTAGAGATAGGGTCTCGCCATGTTGCCCAGGTTGTCTTGAATTCCTGGGCTTAAGTGATCTACCAGTCTTGGCCTCCCAAAGTGCTGGGATTACAGGTGTGAGCCACTGTGCCCGGCCACTGAGGTACATACTGTTTATGTAATTAAAGGAAGTGTTATCTTAGCTTTGACTTGAAATAATGTGTAGACAGAGGAGATGCTGACTCCCGTGGGTGGGGAATCAGCTCAGGAAAGGCCCTTGCCCAGGCCCAAGTCTGCAGTGAGGGGTGATTGAATGCGGGCTCAGCGGACTTCCTGGCCAATCCCAGAATTCTCTCTGGTCCTCAGGCCATGGATCCAGGACATCGAGGGAGCCAATGCCAAGGACCTTTGCAGCACCTCTTTGGTTGTGTCCCTGTCTTTTGTACCAACAGGTGAGGTGCCCCCTCAAAAGATAGAGGAGAGAGGTGGGGACAAGTCTGCTTGGAAGGCTCCCCCAGGCACAGATGTTGTAAATGCCTTTCCTCACATCCTTGCCCCCTACCCCTGTAAGCAGGTCCCCAGGAAGACTCAGTCCCAGGGGTCCCCAGAGTTGCCCATCATGGCACCAGGGGCATAGCGCAGAGGGAGGCAGGGGAGCTTGGAGCTACTGTGGACACTGGCACCTCCCTACCCCATGCCTTTTCTGCCTGCAGGTGAGAAGCCATGTGAGCAAGTCCAATTCCAGCCCAACACAGTGAACACTTTGGCCTGCCCACTTCTCTCCAACCTGGCCACTCGACTCTGGCTGCACAACGGGGCCCCTATCAATGCCTCGGCTTCCTGCCATGTGCTACCCACTGGGGACCTGCTGCTGGTGGGCTCCCAACAGCTGGGGGAGTTCCAGTGCTGGTCACTAGAGGAGGGCTTCCAGCAGCTGGTAGCCAGCTACTGCCCAGAGGTGGTAGAGGACGGGGTGGCAGACCAAACAGATCAGGGTGGCAGCGTACCCGTCATCATCAGCACATCGCGTGTGAGTGCACCAGCTGGTGGCCAGGCCAGCTGGGGTACAGACAAGTCGTACTGGAAGGAGTTCCTGGTGATGTGCACACTCTTTGTGCTAGCCGTGCTGTTCCCAGTTTTATTCTTGCTCTACCGGCACCGGAACAGCATGAAAGTCTTCCTGAAGCAGGGGGAATGTGCCAGCGTGCACCCTAAGACCTGCCCTGTGGTGCTGCCCCCTGAGACCCGCCCACTCAACGGCCTAGGCCCCCCTAGCACCCCACTTGATCACCGAGGGTACCAGGCCCTGTCAGACAGCCCCCCGGGGGCCCGAGTCTTCACCGAGTCAGAGAAGAGGCCACTCAGCATCCAAGACAGCTTCGTGGAGGTATCCCCGGTGTGCCCCCGGCCCCGAGTCCGCCTTGGCTCAGAGATCCGTGACTCTGTGGTGTGAGAGCCGACTTCTAGAGAACGCTGCCCTGGCTTCAGGGGCTGTGAAAGCTCGGAGAGGGTCAACTGGACCTCTCCTCCGCTCTGCTGTTCGTGGAACACAACTGTGGTACCCAGCCCTTGGGAGCCTTGGAGCCAGCGGGCCTGCTGCTCTCCAGTCAAGTAGCGAGGCTCCTACTACCCAGACACCCAAACAGCCATGGCCCCAGAGGTCCTGGCCAAATATGGGGGCCTGCCTAGGTTGGTGAAACAGTGCTCCTTATGTAAACTGAGCCTTTTGTTTAAAAAACAATTCAAAATGTGAAACTAGAGTGAGAGGGAAGAGACAGCATAGAATGCAGCGCACATGGCCGCTCCAGTTCCCGGGGCGCTGGGGATGCGTCCAAAGTGGTTGAGACAGAGTTGGAAACCCTCACCAACTGGCCTCTTCACCTTCCGCCTTATCCTGCTGCCACTGGCTGCCCTGTCTCACTGCAGATTCAGAACCAGCTTGGGCTCCGTGCGTTCTGCCTTGCCAGCCGGCCGAGGATATAGTTGTTGCTGCCATCATCCTACCACCTCAGGGACCAGAGGGCTAGGTTGGCACTGCAGCCCTCACCAGGTCCTGGGCTCGGACCCAACTCCTGGACCTTCCGGCCTGTATCAGGCTGTGGCCACATGAGAGGACAGCGTGAGCTCAGGAGAGGCTTAGTGACAATGTACGCCTTTCCCTCAGAATTCAAGGAAGAGACTGTTGCCTGCCTTCCTCCATCTTAGCGTGAGAACCTGTGTGTCGCTTCCCACCACACCCACCCTCTCCATTTTTGAACTCAAACACGAGGAACTCACTGTGCCCTGGTCCTCTCCCCAGTCCCCAGTTCACCCTCCATCCCTCACCTTCCTCCACTCTAAAGGGATATCAACACTGCCCAGCACAGGGGCCTGAATTTATGTGGTTTTTATATGTTTTTTAATAAGATGCACTTTATGTCATTTTTTAATAATGTCTGAAGAATTATTGTTTAATCCTGGCTCTTCTTCTTCAAGGACAGTCGCTTTTTGAGGTTGGTCTAGTTCTCTGAGTTCTGAGGGGTTCTGAACCTTCTCTGTGCAGGGTCCAGTGAGCCAGTCAGCCTAGCCTGGCCAGCAACATCTCCCTGTGGGGTGGCTCTGAGGTGGGGAGCTTAAGCCACTGATAGGCAGAGGCAGGGGGTTCATTGCATTTACCTCAACCCCTTTATTCTGCATCCCCAATTCAGTTTAGCAAGGGTAGGGACACAAGGGTTGGGATGGGATGGGATGGGATGGGGGCCCTTTGTTAAAGTTTTTAATTTTCAAATCATGCAGTAAAATAGACTTTACTGATGTACGGTTCTTTACATCTTGACACATGCAGAGACTCGTCTAACCACCACCCCAGTCAGGATACAGGAGAGCACCACCCCTCCTGCTGCCCCTTCATCCTCACACCCTCCCACGGGGACAGCCAGCACAGGTGTGGCTTGACTTCCCACTGGCCCCTGCTCGATATGCTGCTTATTCCTAGGATGATCGAAGGCTCCTAGAAGTCCAGTCCTTCCTCACACCAGCGTATCTCATATCACACACAGGGTCAAACTTCTAAACCTTTATTACTGATTAGTACAAACACAAACGGAGCAATGACAATGGTAGTGAGGAGAGGCCCTGACAAGGAGGGCCACCCCTGCCCAGGGTAAGGCTGCACAGTGCCAGCTCCAGACTGGGCCAGTGTGGTCCGCGCTGGCAACACAGGCTTGATCTTGGCCACAGCTCAGCAGTAGAAAGGTTCTTGGACAGGGTGCCAGGACACACGCTGGGGCTGCTGTCACAGGACAATCTTAAAGGAGCTGAACAAGAGAAAAGGGGTGGGTTTTCTGCTGGAAGAGGAACTAAGGAGAAAAATGACCAGAATGGGGCCCAGTGACCCCATGATCTCAAAGCTGGTGGCAGTTGGAGTTAGGGGGTCTAGCAGGGAGGGAGTGGTGGGAGAGGTGTCAAAGGCGGGGAGCGCTTGCACCTTGAGCTCTGGAAGGCTGAGAATCTGCTCGAAGGGCACTTGTGCCAGAAGTGCCTCCTCCACGCTCCGCTGCTCCTGGGGAAGGAGCTCACAAACTTGACCCCCCTTCTCCCTTTAGACCCTTCTTTGGAATGAACTGTGTCCCGTGTGTCAGCCCATTCTGGAAGAACTCCCTGAGACATCCAGAGGGAGCTTTCTGGACCCACACACAGGGTCAGAGCTTCTAAACCTTTATTACTAATTAGTACAAACACGGAGCAATGACAATGGCAGTGGGAAGGGGAGAGGCCTTGACAAGGAGGGCTGCCCCTGCCCGGGGAGAGACTGCCAGCTTAGCCGGCCCTGTGTGTGTGGACTGCGGCTTTCTCTCACCCTGGCACCACCTCCTGTAGCAATGTCCTAGGCCCAGAGGCAGCAGATCGGGACCTGCAGGTACCCAGAATGCAGGGGCACCACTGTCATACCTGGCAAAGTCTGGAGAACGGGAGATGACGTGCTGGAACTCAGAGAGGTTGATGGTTCCATCCCTGTCAATGTCAGACTCCTCCAGGATCTGGGAAAGGGAGAGTTTCAGGCCAGAGCCCCAACCCCTCCCTCCCACTCCCAGGCCCAGCTGGGGCAGGGCCTGTTCAGCTGCTCACGTTGTCAATGAGCTGCTTCATCTCAGATGCACTAAGCCGTGTGTCCTCGCCCTCTCCCGTGAGGCAGTTCACCAGCCGGCTCAGGTCTTCTCTGTTCAAGGTTCCATCATCATCAAAGTCTAGAGAGCAGACACAGGAAGCCAAAAGACACGGTTGGGAGGGGCTCTGAGGTTCCACAAGCAGCGCCATTTCCCAAGCAGGGCCACCACAAAGCCCATGTGGGAAGGGGTGGTGTCCTGCCGGGCTGTTCCTGGTTCTCACCGAAGATGCGGAAGGCATAATGGGACTTGATGTCCGGCGTGGCTGTGTCACTGAACACACTGAGGAGATCCAGGAAGTCCTCAAAGCTGAGGCTGTCTCTGGTTGGGGAGGTGGAGAAGACCCTGCAGATTCGCTCCTTGAAGGGGTTGGCCTAGGAGAACAAATGCCACAGGATGTGGCCCAGGTCACTCATTAAACCCTACGAGAAACTTGAGAGAGCAGGTCACAGGACCGGCACCAGGGAGCTCAGGCTCGTGGGGGTGAACGATCAGTGCTTTGGGGCCAATATGGAGGGCAGTGGGGGCACAGGAAAGCAAACTGACCCAGTTAGGGAAGGGACTGATATGGCTTCCTGGGAGTCAAGTGTTTAACCCAAAGGCAGGTCACATACAACATAAGTATGGGCAGAGAGGGAAGAAGAAGTCATCCTAAACAAAGGGAATGAGATGGGCTGGTTATTTTAAAACACAAATATTTAATTGAACAACTATTGTGTTACAGGCACTGGGCCAGGCCCTTTGCACAGAAATTTCGCAGCAGCCCCACGGAGTGGCAATCAGCCTCTAAAACAGGGTTCCTCAAACTTTAATAAGGTAACTCAACTCCTCTTAAGGGATAAAACTTCTTTGAACTTCCAAGATTGTGTTCTAGAATCCCCATTTGAAAAGCACCATTCTAGATAATTTTGCCAGGTGATTTTGGTAAAGTCCTTGTCCCCAGAAAATTAGAACTAAGGAGAAAAATGACCAGAATGGGGCCCAGTGACCCCATGATCTCAAAGCTGGTGGCAGTTGGAGTTAGGGGGTCTAGCAGGGAGGGAGTGGTGGGAGAGGTGTCAAAGGCGGGGAGCGCTTGCACCTTGAGCTCTGGAAGGCTGAGAATCTGCTCGAAGGGCACTTGTGCCAGAAGTGACTCCTCCACGCTCCGCTGCTCCTGGGGAAGGAGCTCACAAAACCTCCTGTGGGCTCTGGTAGAGAGAGGGGAACTGTTGGTGTTCTCAGCAATCGGTTTCCCTGTGTGTTCATTCCCACTCCTTGCCTGCTGCTCATTATCAACCAGGTGAGGAGCTAAAACCACATGCACAGAACTTCCGAGTCATCAGGCAACAGTAAGCAAAAGGACATGTCACAAGGCAGTACAGCCTAGGAGTCTTTTCTTGCAATGAGTATTTACTAAGCATCTACTATGTGCTGGGTACTGATTCTAGAGATCCCTGAGGGATGAAGAGGTTGGGGAAAAGGCCAGAAGTTGGCCCTAAAGAACTGGCCAGGCACGGTGGCTCACACCTGTAACCCCAGCACTTTGGGAGGCCAAAGCGGGCAGAGCATTTGAGGTCAGGAGTCTGAGACCAGTCTGAGCAACATGGTGAAACCCCTTCTCTACTAAAATAC
>NW_016823089.1:0-54176 GCF_001698545.2 Rhinopithecus bieti | reverse complement strand
GGGGGGGGGGGAACAGGGAGAAAAGAGCAAAACCCAAAATCTTCTCACCATCACTCCAGGGATCTCTTGCCCTAAAAGCCTCCTTTTTAGCAGCCACCCTGAACTGTCCTCCTCCTCGGCCTCTACCTCCTTCCCATGAGATTATCTTTGCTGCAGGAAGCCCAGGCACCTCCTCACTCAAAGTGCCCTGGCCTGCATAAAATCTGGCAAAAAGGCTTCCAGCCCAAGTTCAAATCCATTTACTCAGAGTGTTGTCTTAAGCAGTTACCAAACCTTTCTGAACTTGTTTCATTGTCCAATACCTCTCTCCTAAAGATTAAATTAGGTAATGCAGGCAAAAATTTAGCACAGTCCCTGGCACATGGTGAGTGCTCAGAAAGCGATTACGGTTACTGTATTATTCAGGTAAAGTTGGGAGAAGGAGCCAGGCTCCCCAAAGCTTCTGTGGTTTAGCCACCGGGCAAGGTCGGCCCCTGCCGGACTGGAGCAGGAAGTTCGGCAGTGCTGAAGCTAGTGGAGCTCAAGGTCAGAAAGCCTAACTTTTCCTGGAGGCTCTGAGGTGGCTCGCGGTGCCACGCTGGGGCCTCAGGCGAGGGCGGGGAGGGCGTGCCGGGAGGAGGGCGCAGCCCGGGCTGGGTCTCCTGGCCTCCAGCTCCCGCTCCTCTGCAGACCTCAGGCCAGCCCCTGCCCCTCTGTCGGGGGAGTGCCCCCGAAGCTGTCTCTAGAGGATCCCGGGGTCGGAGGCGGGGTTCAAGGCAGCACTTACAGGAGGATCTCCTGCTTCGTCAGGAACGTCAAGTCCTGGAAGGCAAAGCGAGAGCTGGCATTAGCGGACCGCTGGGAGGCCGCGGCCGCCCCGCAGCCCGCTCCGGACCCTGCTCCGGGGAACAGGCCCGCACACGAGCTCCCTAGGGCCAGGCGTCCCGCGCACCTGGTACTCGGCCAGCAGCTCCTTGGACAGGCGACTGCCCGAGCCCCCCATCTCCCCGCCGCGCACACAGCTCCGCCAACTCGCCTCGAGACGCAGACAACTTTCTCACTTCCGCCCTTGCGCCGCGTCACTGCCCGGTCCCCGCGGCAACCGCTCCTGGGGCCACCACCCCCGGGCCCGCCCCGTCCTAAAAGCGCCCAGGCGTTCCCAGCCGGCTTTGGCAGGCGAGCTGCTGGCTCCGAGCGGTCCCTGGCGAGCGGGAGGCGGGGCCTGGGGAGGGGCCCGACGCTCCGGGGCGGAGCCCAGGACTCACGGCCCCGCCTCCGGGGTGGGCGGGGACGGGCCACGCCGCTCGCGTGCGTGCTGGCTGCGTATGCGTCACGGGAGTCGTGACCTCGCTGTGGCCCCGGCAGCGGCTGCGGGGAATGTCGCGAGGTGCATCCGCTTCGGCTGCAGTAGGTGGTGGCGGCCGTAGCCCTGGGTGGGGTCCCGTAGGAGCATCTGAGAAGTCACAGGAGCTAGCGTTTCCGGGAAACCTGGAGACTCGCTGAGTGGCCGAGGTCGTCGGCTGCCCCTCTGCCCAGCAAGGGCTTTTCTAGATGATGTTATCATCAGGCAATCGCTGCACCTGTCGCAGCCCCCAAGCCACCTCTTCCAGAAGTAAACCATAACCTTGCTTCATTCTTAGGCTATTTACTGAGGACCCACTGGATGTGAAGCACTGTGCATAGTTTTCTTCGATTGTTGCTACTTCCCTTGCAAGGTAGGTTCCCATTTTACAAAGATGGAAATACGTAAGTCCAAAGGCTTTTAGTGATTTTTCCGGGCTCCGGCATTTAGAAGGTGATCGGTCCAGTCCAAGGCACCTTTAAAGGCGCTCCACTGCTGTTATCTTCATTCCAGCTGACCTGCTGTCTTTTTGACCCCATCTCACCCCTAGGCTGCTGACCCGTTTGCTCTTGTCCCCTCTTAACCTCTAGAACAATGTTTGGCACATAGTAGGCTTTCAGTAAATATTATCGAATGCATAATAAATGAATGAACGTATACTACTGCAAAAGGTAAGGATTCCAAACTGCTGGGAGGAGGAAGTGGAGGTTGTGTTGGTCAGGCTGGGATTAATTCTTGATCCTTCCAATCCATTGTACTTGCTGATCTTTGTAAAGCATGTTAATCTCCGTTTATAATCATTAAATGGTTAAAAACCCAAATCCTGGCCCTCTGTAACTGGACTTGCTCCTATTGGCTCTCTGTGTTTCAGCCGCGTTGGGCCCTCAGTCTCTCTTCCATCTTATCCTCAGGGAAGCCTTTCCTGACTCCCTAGACTGCCTAGGAATCTACTTTACACTTGAAGAATACCCATTGCTTCTCCTTGGCAGCATGTGTTTAATAAGACCCACTGTATTAATATGTACATTCCATCACTGTAGAAATATTCAAGGCCAGGCGTGGTGGCTCATGCCTGTAATTTCAGCACTTTGGGAGGCTGAAGCAGGCGGATCACTTGAGGCCAGGAGTTCAAGACCAGCATGGCCAACATGGCAATACCCCGTCTCTACTAAAAATACAAAAATTAGCCAGGCATGGTTGAACCTGGGAGCTGGGGGTTGCAGTGAGTGGAGATTGTGCCACTGCAGTCCAGCCTGGGCAACAGAGTGAGACTCTGTCTCAAAACAAAACAAAACAAAAAAACCTAGGGTATAGACTCATCCCAAGCTGATCATTTTTTCTCGTAATAGCAGACTCTTTCTGTCCAAGAAAGAGTTAGTCTTCTGTTTAGGCAAAAAGCAGGAAGCTGTCATCATGTCTCCTGTACTAAATAGACCTTGTTTGCTTCTTACAAGCCAAGGCGAATACCTGGACTGCATGGTAGTATCTCTCTCTCTCTCTCTTTTTTTTTTTTTGAGACAGAGTTTCACTCTTTTTGCCCAGGCTGGAGTGCAATGGCGTGATCTTGGCTCACCGCAACCTCTGCCTCCCAGGTTCAAGCAATTCTCTTGCCTCAGCCTCCTGAATAGCTGGGATTACAGGCATGCGCCACCACACCTGGCTACTTTTGTATTTTTAGTAGAGACGGGGTTTCTCCATGTTGGTCAGGCTGGTCTCAAACTCCCAACCTCAGGTGATCTGCCTGTCTTGGCCTCCCAGAGTGCTAGGATTACAGGCGTGAGCCACTGTGCCCGGCCATAAGTATCTCTTTATAGTGAAGATATGAGAGTCAGCTTTGTGCCTGGTGACCAGCTATGATCTAGATCTCTCAGCCACTTCACTTGACTCTGAATCCTTCATGGAACAACCTTCTGGTTTTCATTTTGCTTCCTGATTCATTTTGTACACTGACCAGCCAGCAAGAACCTTTTGTGCCATTTGGCACATTTCTCATTGTAAATTATTATTATTTTTCAGATAGAGTCTCACTCTCACCAGGCTGGAGTGCAGTGGTATGATCTCGGCTCACTGCAACCTCCGCCTCCCGGGTTCAAGCAATTCTCCTGCCTCAGCCTCCCGAGTAGCTGGGATTAGAGGAGTGCACCACCCAGCTAATTTTTGTATTTTTTTTTAATAGAGACGGGGTTTCACCATGTTGGCCAGGATAGTCTCGATCTCCTGATCTCATGATCCGCCTCCCTCAGCCTCCCAAAGTGCTGGGATTACAGGCATGAGCCACTGCGCCCGGCCTCTCATGGTAAATTATTAAATGTGCAGTCGGAATCATCTGGTAGTCCTTGGTGAATCTGGTTAGCATATTGTCCCTCCTGTACCTGATCAACTCTTGGTACAGTGATAAAACCGAACTACTGATATACTTCTATTTTTTATTTTATTTATTTTTTTGAGACAGAGTCTCACTCTGTCACCAGGCTGGAGTGCAGTGGTGTGATCTCAGCTCACTGCAACTTCTGCCTCCTGGGTTCAAGCGATTCTCCTGCCTCAGTCTCATGAGTAGCTGAGATTACAGGCGCCCACTACCACACCTGGTTAATTTTTTTGTATTTTTAGTGGAGATGGGGTTTCACCACATTGGCCAGGCTGGTCTCGAACTCCTGACCTCATGATCCCCCACCTTGGCCTCCCAAAGTGCTGGGATTACAGGCGTGAGCCACCGTGCCCAGACTTCATTGTAATTTTCTTTTTTTCCTTTTTTTTTTTTTGAGATGGAGTCTCGCTCTGTCACCAGGCTGGAATGCAGTGGCACAATCTCAGTTCACCACCACCTCCACCTCCCAGGTTCAAGTGATTCTTCTGCCTCAGCCTGCCAAATAGCTGGGACTACAGGTGTGCACCCACCACGCCCAGCTAATTTTTGTATTTTTAGTCGTGACAGGGTTTCACCATGTTGGCCAGGATGGTCTCGATATCTTGACCTCGTGATTCACCCACGTCAGCCTCCCAAAGTGCTGGTCCAGGGATTACAGGTGTGAGCCACCGCACCCAGCCCCTCATTGTGATTTTGATTTGCCTTTCCTTATTGATTAATGATGTTAAACATCCCAAATGTGCTTGTTGGTCATCTTTATATCTTATTTGAAAAAATGTCTAGCCGGGTGCGGCGGCTCAAGGCCTGTAATCCCAGCACTTTGGGGAGGCGAGAGGGCGGATCACGAGGTCAGGAGGATCGAGACCATCCTGGCTTAACCGGTGACCCGCTCTCTACTAAAAAATACAAAAAAAATTAGCGGCGCGAGGTGGCGGGCGCCTGTAGTCCCAGCTATCGGGAGACTGAGGCCAGCGAGAATGGCCCGTCTAACCCGGGAGGCGGAGCTTGCAGTGGCTGAGATTCCGCGCACTGCACTCCAGCTGGGGCGGCAGGCGAGACTCCGTCTCAAAAAAAAAAAAAACAAGTCTTAAGATTTCTTTTTTTCTCCTCTGTTGTCGTTTTGTTTTTTTTTATCTCATTTAAATTTGTTTTTTTAATTTTTTTTTTTTTAGACGGAGTCGTTGCTCGTCGCCCAAGCTGGAGTGCCGTGGCCGGAGACTCAGGTCACTGCAAGCTTGCCTCCCGGGTTCTTGCCATTCTCCTGCTTCAGCCTCCTGAGTTAAGCTGGGTTACAGGTGCCGCCCCCACTCCGGTAGTTTTTGTATTAATATTTTTTGTAGAGGATGGGGTTTCACCCGCTGTTAGCCAGGGATGGTCTCGATCTCCTGACCTCGGTTGATCCGGCCCGCTCGGCCCCCAAAGTTGCTGGGGATTACAGGCCTTGCGCCACCGCGCCCGCCCGGCTCAATTTTTTCACCTGTCAGATAGATTTTTTTTATTATTTTTATTTTTTATTTACTTTAAGTTCTAGGAGTACATGTGCATACACGTGCAGGTTTGTTAATATGTCTATTTATGCCATGTTGTGTGCTGCCCCTCAACTCGCTCAGCACCCATCAAAAGATTCTTTTTTAATAGTTTATACATTAGTCATGCCTGTGGTCCCAGCTGCTTGGGGGCTGAGGTGCTAGATTGCTTGAGCCTGGGAGGGCAGGACATTGCCAAGTAAGGTGGAGATAAGATACTACATTTTTTATTATCCAAAAATGATGCTTAAGCTTCACTTTTTTTTTTCTTTTTTTTTTTTTTTTTTTTTTTGTTTTTATTTTACCTTGCAGCTCCAGCTGAAAGGATTAGCTTCACTTTTAAACATTTTTGGCCAGGCGTGGTGGCTCACGCCTGTAATCCCAGCACTTTGGAAGGCTGAGGTGGGTGGATCACCTAAGGTCAGGAATTTGAGACCAGCCTGGTGAAACCTGGTCTTTCCTAAAAATACAAAAATTAGCTGGGCGTGGTGGCACACACCTGTAGTCCCAGCTACTCAGGAGGCCGAGGCATGAAAATCACTTGAACCCAGGTGGCAGAGGTTGCAGTGAGCCAAGATCATGCCACTGCACTACAGACTGGCTGACAGAGTGAGATTCTGTCTTAAAAAAAAAAAAAAAATTGATCATCTGAAACATTTCTAAGTGTATAGTAGCATTAAGCACATTCACGATGTTGTGCAGCAAATCTCCAGAATGTTTTCATCTTGCAAACTAAGCCTCAGTACCCATTAAACTTAGCTTGACTTTTGATATGTAATTTTTTATGTGTTTTCTGTTTCCTTTCTGTTTTATTAACATGAAGTTTCTGGACCAGCAGAGCTGAAGGAACCCAAACTTGGACTGAAGTGACTCTACTAAGGTAATGCCTCCTTTTGATATCCTACCTGGGCCAGTGGCAGACCCCTCTCCCTGACAATGCTGGGTCCAGGGCTCCAGGCAGCCAGGGGAAGATGAAGACAGGCACTAATGTCCCCCTTGAAGGGTTGGCCCTGGGCACTTACACACACATTGGCGCCATCCTCACCCAAATGTTTCTATGCGTGACCAACTGGAATCACTGTGAAGCATGGAAAAGCTTTTCCCACAAAAGAAGTTGTCATCTTTGAAACCCTGAGCTCTCTCATGCGTTGGAACTCAGGTATGATTTTCTGGAGGGCAGTTTGATGGTGTGCATCAAAAACCTGAGCCATGGGAGTGTGAGACTGCCGGAACAGCATAGCAAGTCCCTGTCTCTACCAAAAATAAAACAAAACAAAACCAAAACCTGAGCCATGGACCTACTCTGACCCAGTGGTATATTTTAAAGGAAAATAAAAACGTGACGTGTTCAGTGATGAGTGTGTGAGTGTATAGGATGTTCATTGCTACATTGTGTATAATAGAATGAAACTAGCTACAACCTATATAAACAGTTGAAGATTGGTTTAAAAGTCAAGATCCGTCTATGTATGAAAATGAAGCTAGACAAAAATTGTGATTTTTCCTTAGGCATTGTCACAAAGGGTTATAGTTTATCTTTATTTTTTCTCCATTAAAAAATTTACTCAATATATGTAATTTTTAGAAAGAAAAAATAGTTGATATACATGAGACATAAAATGTGTGTGTGTGTGTTTATTAGTCTGCTCTCACGTTGCTATGAAGAAATGCCTGAGACTGGGTAATTTATAAAGGAAAGAGGTTTTATTGACTCACAGTTCTGCAAGGGTGGACAGGCCTCAGGAAACTTACAGCCATGACAGAAGGGGAAGCAAACACATCCTTCTTCACATGGCAGCAGCAAGGAGACGTGCAGAGCAAAGAGGGAGGTAAAGCCCCTTGTAAAACCATCAGATCTCATGAGAACTCACTCTCATGAGAACAGCATGGAGGTGACCACCCCCATGATTCAATTACTTTCCACTGGGCCCCTCCCACAACAAGTGGGGATTATAGGAACCACAAGGTGAGATTTGGGTGCAGACATAGCCAAACCCTATCTATCTATCTATCTATCTCTCTATCTATCTATCTATCTATCTATCTATCTATATTTTTTGAGACAGAGTTTCACTCTTACTGTCCAGGCTGGAGTGCAATGGCGCAATCTTGGCAGTGCCCGGTGGCACATGCCTGTAGTTCCACATACTTGGGATTCTGAGGTGAAAGAATCCCTTGAGCCTGGGAGGTCAAGGCTTCAGGGAGACGTGTTCGCACCACTGCACTCCTGCCTGGGTGACAGAGTGAGAACCTGTTTCAAAATAAAATAGGCCGTGGCTGGGCGCAGTGGCTCACGCCTGTAATCCCAACACTTTGGGAAGCCGAGGCTGGTGGATCACCTGAGGTCAGGAGTTCAAGACCAGCCAGACCAACATGGTGAAACCCTGTCTGTATCAAAAATACAAAATTAGCTGGCCATGGTGGCAGATTCCTGTAATCCCAGCTACTTGGGAGGCTGAGGCTGGAGAATTGCTTGAACCTGGGATGTAGAGGTTGCAGTGAGCCAAGATAGCGCCATTGCACTCCAGCCTGGGTGACAGAGTGATAAGTAAATAAATAGGCCAGGCGCGGTGGCTCAGGCCTGTAATCTCAGCACTTTGGGAGGCCGAGAGGGGAGGGTCACCTGAGGTCAGGATTTCAAGACCAGCCTGGCCAGTATAGTAAAACCCTGCCTCTACTAAAAATACAAAAATTAGCCGGGCCTGGTGGCGGGTACCTGTAATTCCAGCTCCTTGGGAGGCTGAGGCACGAGAATCACTTGAACCTGGGAGGTGGAGGTTGCAGTGAGCCAAGATCGTGCCACTGCCCTCTAGCCTGGGCAGAGTAAGACTCTGTCTCAAAAAAATAAAAAACAAATAATCTGGGCATGGTGGCTCATGCCTATAATCCCAGCACTTTGGGAGGCCAAGGCGAAGGGATCACTCGAGGTCAGAAGTTCAAGACCAGCATGGCCAACATGGTGAAACACCATCTCTACTAAAAATACAAAAATTACCCAGGTGTGGTGGTGCCTGCCTGTAACGCCAGCTGCCCAGGAGGCTGAAGTGGGAGAACCGCTTGAACCCGGGAGGCGGAGGTTACAGTGAACCGAGATCACTGCCACTGCACTCCAGCCTGGGTGACAGAGTGAGATTCTATCTCAAAATAAATAAATAAATAAATAAATAAATAAATAAATAAATAAAATGTCTAGAAGTGGGTTACCATCATGTGTTTTTCATCTTTTATGATTATTTTAGGTCAGCTCTATGGCTTTTCCACATGATTCAAATGAAACTTCCTATTTACTACCTCCAAACAATGAGGACTGGGACAGGCAAGCCATTCCTGACTTTGTTTATGGGCAGAAGGATCTCATGGCAGAAGGGATTCAGTGGCCAAGGAATGCACCTGGCATCCTGGAAGCTCTGCCACAGTCTCCATTTGATGCTGCACTCTGCTGTGCCTGGAAGCAGCGGGTAGAGCTGGGGCTGTTTCGCTACCGCCTACGGGAGCTACAGACACAAATCCTCCCTGGTGCGGTGGGTTTCGTGGCTCAGCTGAATGTGGAGCGTGGTGTGCAGAGGAGGCGCCCACAGACCATCAAGAGCGTGAGGCAGGCATTTGACCCTGAACAGTTCAACTTCAACAAGATCCAGCCCGGAGAAGTCCTCTTCCGTTTGCACCGGGAGCCTGATCTCCCTGGGACTCTCCTGCAAGAGGACATCCTTGTGGTGATCAATGTCAGCCCCTTGGAGTGGGGCCACGTGCTGCTGGTGCCTGAGCCTGCCCGCGGGCTCCCCCAGCGCCTGCTGCCGGGTGCACTGAGGGCGGGGATTGAGGCTGTACTGCTGAGCTTACACCCGGGCTTCCGTGTTGGCTTCAACAGCCTGGGAGGCTTGGCCTCGGTGAACCACCTCCACCTACATGGCTATTATCTGGCCCACAGACTGCCCGTGGAGCAGGCGCCAAGCAAGCCCCTGGACCCTGGAGGCCATTTGCATCTGCTCCAGGGCCTCCCAGCTCCGGGCTTCCTCTTTTACACTCGTGGGCCAGGGCTTGACTTGGAGTCCTTGATACGCAGGGTATGTCGGGCCACTGATTATCTGACTGACCATGAGATTGCACATAACTTGTTTGTGACCCGGGGAGCTCCGCCAGGAAAGACATCACCTTCCTCAGCCCTCACAGGGGTCCGAGTAATTCTGTGGGCCCGGAAGTCCTGCTTTGGGATAAAGGATGGTGAGGCTTTCAACGTTGCCCTCTGTGAGCTGGCTGGGCACCTCCCTGTCAAAACATCCCAGGACTTTAGCAGCCTGACAGAGGCAGCTGCTGTGGCCCTCATTCAGGACTGTCGGCTGCCCCCATCCCAGGCAGAAGAGGTACAGGCAGCACTGATGGCCCTGATGTCCCAGGAAGAGCAATAATACTTCTGGATGTATTTATGTTCTTTTCTTCTTTTCTTTTGAGATAGGTCTCACTCTGTCACCCAGGCTAGAGTGCAGTGGTGTGATCCCGGCTCACTGTAGCCTCGACCTCTGGGGCGGAAGTGATCCTCCCACCTCAGCCTCTTGAGTAGCTGAGACTACAGGCATGTACCACCACACACCTGGCCAACTTTATTTTAACAATTAGGTGATTTTGTATTTCTTTTACATAGACAGGGTTTCACCATGTTGCCCAGGCTGGTCTTGAACTCTTTCAAGGGCTGAAGCAATCCTCTCACCTCAGCCTCCCAAAGTGCTGAGATAACAGGAGTGAGCCCTTGCACCTAGCCTGGATGTATTTCTTTTCTTTCATTCTTTTTTTTTTTTTTGAGACAGAGTCTCGCTCTGTCACCTAGGCTGGGGTGCACTGGCGCGATCTCGGCTCACTGCAACCTCCACCTCCAGGGTTCAAGTGATTCTCCTGGCTCAGCCTCCGGAGTAGCTGGGACTACAGGCTCCTGCCACCACACCCGGCTAATTTTTTTGTATTTTTAAAAGAGAAGGGGTTTCAGTGTGTTGGCCAGGCTGGTCTTGAACTCCTGACCTCAGGTGATCCGCCTGCCTCGGCCTCCCAAAGTGCTGTGATTACAGGCGTGAGCCACCGTGCCTAGCCTGGATGTCTTCATTTTTTACCTGATGTGTCCCTTTCCAGAGCACTGCCCATCATGGTCATTTGGACATTTATTTTCATGGCTGCCTTCTCACCTATCTCAGCCTAAGAAGAAGGATAAAGAAAGAGCTAATAATGATCTTTTTAAAGGGGAGCTGATAATGGTCTCTTTAAAGGGGAGAAAGCCTAGAAAAATTCTACTGAGTCAGACTTCATGAATGTATCTGCTACCTCTCCCCATTCTTGATCAAGCCCCAGTGGTGTTAAAAAGGAGTGTGTGTGACAGTTACACACTCCCGACTTTATATTTGGACTTTGTCTTTCTTTGATATCAAATGTTAGCAAGGTGATAGTGCATGTGCCTCCAGCACTGAGCTGCCATTTCTGTTCTCAGCCTCTCCGTTTATTCCCCTTTGCTCACCACTTATTTTTATTACTTCATTCCTTCTTTCCATTTAGCCCTGCTCCACCCAAATGCCCCCCTCCACTTTCCCGGCCACCTTGAGCTTTCCTCTAGCCCCCAACACTGAGTTGAATGCTCTTCACTGACATCATCTGATGTAAAAACACAGTGTCATCACAATTTCCCAGGTGCATGTCTTTATTTTTTTGTAAGGCTGGGTGCAGTGGTGCAATCACAGCTCACTGCAGACTGGAACTATTGGGCTCAAGCTACCCTCCCACTTCAGCCCCCTGAGTAGCTGGGATGACAGGTGTGCACCATCACACCTGGCTAACTCTTTTAGTTTTTTGTAGAGACAGGGTCTTGCTATGTTGCCCAGGTTGCTGTCAAACTCCTGGCCTCAAGAAATCCTCCCACCTTGGCCTCCCAAAGTGCTAAGATGCCACCACACCTTGCTTCAGTGTTTTTTGTTGTTGTTGTTGTGTTTTGTTTTTTTTTTTTTTTGACACAGGGTCACTGTTACCCAGGCTGGAGTGCAGTGCTATGAACACAGCTAACTGTAGCCTCAACCTCCTGGGCTTAAACAATACTCCCATCTCAGCCTCCCTAGTAGCTGGGACCACAGGCATGGGCCACCACACCACGCTATTTTTTGTGGAGACAGGGTCTTGCCAAGTTGCCCAGGCTGGTCTTGAACTCCTGGCCTCAAGATCCTCCCACCTCAGCCTCCCAAAGTGCTGAGATTACAGGCATGAGCCACTGCACCTGGCCTGAGTCTTTTTTTTGTTTGTTTGAGACGGAGTTTCGCTCTATCGCCCAGGCTAGAGTGTGGTGGCACGATCTCGGCTCACTGCAACCTCTCCCTCCCGGGTTCAAGTGATTCGGCCTGAGTCTTCTTAATACCTCCATTCAAAAAAGGGGATGGAGACTGACAGTTTGTAATTTGTTCAAAGTCAGACAGCTGGAGTCGGGACTGCAGCACAGACAGGTACCAGAAGATGAGCTGGGACAATGTGTGCTTGTGATTGCCTCTCCAGTCAGTGGTTCCCATGGTAGGTAGTGCTGTCCTTAACAGTTTGCCCTCCCTGAGCCCCAGCCATCCCTCTTGGGGTCTTTCCCAAGCACTTTAGAAGCTCCTTTTGATGTAGACACAAAATCCAGAGCTAAGTCGTTGTTCCTCTGTCTGCCTCTGAGTCAATGTGGGAAATTTTTTCTTTATCTCGTTGCTTTATTCTGCCCTGTTACTCCAGAGATTTCCACACTGGTTCCAGAGGAACCAGTCAGTAGACACTATTCTAAGAGAGTATGTGGGTGTGAAATCCCATTTTCCTTTTAGCTCCCTTAACTTTTACACAGCAAGTAAAAGAAGTCTTGGGTTGGCCGGGCACAGTCGCTCACACCTGTAATCCTAGCATTTTGGGAAGCCAAGGCAGGCGAATCACTTGAAGTCAGGAGTTCGAGACCAGCCTGGCCAACATGGTGAAACCCCGTCTCTACTAAAAAATACAAAAATTAGCCAGGCGTGGTGGCAGATGCCTGTAATCCCAGCTACTTGGGAGGCTGGGGCAGGAGAATCGCTTGAACCTGGAGGCAGAGGTTGCAGTGAGCCAAGTACGAACCATTGCACTCCAGCCTGGGCGACAAGAGTGAGACCGTCTCAAAAAAAAAAAAAAAAAAAAATTGCTGAATGGTAGCAATTCAGGCAAGAAATGATGGTCCAGATCCTAGAACAGTCCCTAGAACACTAAATTGTTTGTTGATGCAGTGAGTGTCCTGGAAGTCAAGGGACTGCAGAACATTTCCAGGAGGACCATTTCTTTCTTTCCCTTTTTTTTTTTCTTCTTTTGAGACAGAGTCTTGCTCTGTCATCCAGGCTGGAGTGCAGTGGCACAGCCTCGGTTCACTGCAACCTCTGCGTCCCGGGTTCAAGCGATTCTCCTGCCTCGGCTTCCTGAAGATCTGGGACTACAGGCGCGCACCACCACACCCAGCTAATTTTTATACTTTTAGTAGAGACGGGGTTTCACCATATTGGCCAGGCTGGTCTCGAACTCCTGACCTCGTGATCCACCTGCCTCAGCCTCCCAAAGTGCTGGGATTACAGGCATGAGCCACTGCACCTGGCCAGATACTTGTTTTTTTAAATACGAGTTCTCACTCTGTCACCCAAGCTGGAGTGCAGTGGCATAATCATAGCTCACTGCATCCTCTTAACTCCCATGCTCAAGAGATCCTCCCACCAGGCCGGGCGCGGTGGCTCACGCCTGTAATCCCAGCACTTTGGGAGGCCGAGGCGGGCGGATCACAAGGTCAGGAGATCGAGACTATCCTGGCTAACAGGGTGAAACCCCATCTCTACTAAAAATGCAAAAAAGCCGGGCGTGGTGGCGGGCACCTGTAGTCCCAGCTACTCGGGAGGCTGAGGCAGGAGAATGGCGTGAACCCGGGAGGCGGAGCTTGCAGTGAGCCGAGATCACGCCACTGCACTCCAGCCTGGGCGACACAGCGAGACTCCGTCTCAAAAAAAATAAAATAAAATGAGATCTCCCACCTCACCCTTCCTAGTAGCTGGGACTACAAGGCCAGCCACCCAGCCTGGCTGATTCTATGAAATATTTTGAGGAGATGAGGAAGGGTGGTATCTTTAAAAGTTCAAAGTGATTTTGGAATATAAACAATTTCTTTGGGTTAAATTACATAGAAGTTTATCATTAATCTATATTCCTGAACTATGAAACATGAATATGTGGGCAAAGAAATAGTTTATCTTGATAGACAATAACAACAAAAACAAAGTCTATGAATTAGAGAATGTCCATGCCTTTTTAGGCTGGGCGCAGTGGTTCATGCCTGTAATCCCACCACTTTGGGAAGCCAAGGTGGGCAGGTCACTTGAGGCCAGGAGTTCAAGATCAGCCTGGCCAACATGGCAAAACCCCGTCTCTACAAAAAATACAAAAATTAGCCGGACATAGTGGTGCACACCTGTAGCCCCAGCTACTTGGGAGGCTGAAGTGGGAGGATTGCTTGAGCCTGGGAGGGTAAGTAAAGTTGCACTGAGCTGCGATCACACCACTGCACTCCAGACTGGGCTACAAAGCAAGACTCTGTCTCAAAAAAATAAGATAATAATAATTTTTTAAAAGTTCATGTATTTTTAAGTGTTCTCTAGATTTAGCCACACAGTATAATTTTAGGGTGACAAGTTGAGCTGAGTTGGGTGGAGGTGGTGAGCAGAAATCAAAGTGGGTGGATGTCAGGAAGAGAAGGTGGCAGTGAAGAAGCACTGTGATCAGGAGGTTTTGTTATTCCTTAGTGGAGCTATCTCAGTCCACCAGAGGGAAAGCCTTGAAAGGCACATGGCCTTACGATGGCTGTCACTCTTTTTTTTTTTGAGAGGGAATCTCGCTCTATTGCCCAGGCTGGAGTGCACTGCAAGCTCCGCCTCCCGGGTTTACGCCATTCTCCTGCCTCAGCCTCCCGAGCAGCTGGGACTACAGGCACCCGCCACCTCGCCCAGCTAGTTTTTTGTATTTTTTAGTAGAGACGGGGTTTCACCATGTTAGCCAGGGTGGTCTCGATCTCCTGACCTTGTGATCTGCCCGTCTCGGCCTCCCAAAGTGCTGGGATTACAGGCTTGAGCCACCGCGCCCGGCCGGCTGTCACTCTTGAATGCATACGCTGTGCTAGCTAAACTTAGAGTTATTAAAGAATTGAGCCCAGTGTGGTGACGCCCTCCTGTAGTCACAGCTACTGGGGAGGCTGAGGCAGGAGGATTGCTTGAGCCCAGGAGGTCCAGGCTGCAGTGAGCTATGATGGTGCATTCCACTGCACTCCAGCCTGGGTGACACAGCAAGACCCCATCTCAAAAAAAAAAGAAAAAGAAAAAGAAAAAAAAGAATTGAGGGAAGGCAAACAGCTCTTTGTCCTGATCATATGCTTGGCCAAATTCCTTGGCCCGGAGTTTAGGGAAAGATGGGAGTGCGGTGAGAACTGGCTTGGAAGCAGGAGGGCTGCAAGTCCCATGATGCACCGGAGGAATCTGGCCTCGAGGCTGGCCAGCTCCAAAGGGCAAATGCTGTTACCCGCCCCCCGCCCAAGATGGCCTCGGCCGGCGCCCAAGTAGGTGTGGCTGCAGGGAGGCCCCGCCCCCAGAACGCTTCTCCAATGGGAGCTGCCCTCGTGTCCATGGCAACCGCAGCGGCCACTGGCTTGCTCAAGGAAGCGCTGCCCCTGCTGCCGCCGCCACGGCCGCCGGGAGCTAGGAGTGAACCCCTGCGGGGGAAGAGGTTCCCCCTCGCGATCGTGGGGACAGCCAGTCCTGTGAAACGAGGAGGCGGTTCCAGACGCCCAGAAACGCCCAGGGAGAACTGGAGCCGGGGGAAGAGGGGACATGAGCGGCCAGCTGAGTGCAGCCCCAGGCCGCTAGGGGCGGACCCAGCAGTCCCTCAGCTCTCCTCGGAACCATGGGTGGGCAGTCTCCACTGTCACAGCCCAAAGGGTCTTAGCCATCGGGTGCCTGTCCCTAATGTGTACACGTGCAGAAAATGAGTCCTGGGACAGGCAAAGGGCCAGTGTAGGGGGCTTTTGGTCTTCAGCTGTATTTTATCTATTCATTTATTTAAAGACTCTTGCTCTGTCGCCCAGGCTGGAATGCAGTGGTGTGATTTCGGCTTACTGCAACCTCCACCTGCCAAATTCAAGTGATTCTGTTGCCTCAGCCTCCTGAGTAGCTGGGACTACAGGCAACGCACCACCACGCCCAGCTAATTTTTGTATTTTTAGGAGAGACGGGGTTTCCCCATGTTGATCAGGCTGGTCTCCAACTCCTGACCTCAAGTGATCTACCGGCCTCAGCCTCCCAACGTGCTGGGATTACAGGCGTGACCTACTGCGCCCGGCCTTCAGCTGTATTGTGTTGTGTTGTATTGTATTGTATTGTATTTTTTGAGATGGGGTCTCGCTCTGTTGCCCAGGCTGGAGTGCAGTGGCGCAATGTCAGCTCACTGCAACCTCTGCTTCCCGGGTTCAAGCTATTCTCCTGCCTCACCCTCCCGAGTAGCTAGGACTACAGGCACGTGCCACCACGCCCAGCTAATTTTTTGCATTTTTAGTAGAGACGGGGTTTCACCGTCCGAGCCAGGATGGTCTCCATCTCCTGACCTCGTGATCCACCCACCTCAGCCTACCAAAGTGCTGGGATTACAGGCGTGAGCCACTGCGCCTGGCCGATTCAGCTGTATTTTAAAGCGAAGGTCCCCCCAGCACTGCCAGCCATCCTCCTTCCCAATCAGGTACAAAAGAGCCATGGTCATGGCCCATACCATCTGTGTCCAACTACTGAAGGCACCCCTGTGCATTGTATGATCCAGTGTGATCCTGGATGATTGAGGTTTGTCATCAGGGAATCCACATCTCACTGGTATCTTCCACTCCCATGCACCTCCACCTACCTGGATACATCCCATTCCTCGGTGAAACTGTTTTGTCCTGAAGGGGCAGCAACATTCCTTTAAAACAGCATGAAGGTCGTTCTGGTGGATTCCTTCAGGCCTTCTAGGGCCTGAGGGAGGTCTGATATACACTTCATTCCCACCTCCCAACCCCTCAGAATCTGAGAGAATGGAGCCGAGTACCTGTAGGACCAGCGAATCAGAGGAAGACTATGTTGAGAAAAAGGAATCTGAGAAATGTGTTAAAGAGGAAGCTACCATTCCCTGTAACTCTTCACAGCAGGCTCTCTTAAAAGCTGACTATAAGGCATTTAAAAATGGGGTTCCCTCACCCATTATAGCCACAAAAATTCCGAAGAAAGTCATAGCCCCAGTTGACACAGGCGACTTAGAAGCTGGGAGGAGGAAGAGAAGGCGGAAACGCAGGTAACTATTCCCTAGATCCCCTCAACTGCCCAGCTCCAGGGAGTCACCCACTGGCCTCCCTTCAACATTTGGGGGAGCTGGGATCTAAGATCTTCCCTTTAGCCTACAAAAGAGGACAGGAAATGCTGGAGCATCATTAACCCTTTGATACAACAGAAAAAAAAATTCAGAACTATTTAGGCTGGTTCATTTTGGAATCCCAGCCTGTTTATATCATCCTGTTCTTTCTTTTAAGTGGCTTCTAGAGAAAAGGAATTGTGTTGTGAACTTGTTGGATGTCTCTTCGTCTGGGTGCCTGTCCTTCCCTCCCACTCTGCCTGATTTATGCTATTCCTCCATTCTAGATCCCTGGCCATCAACCTGACCAACTGCAAGTATGAGAGTGGTAAGCACCCAGCCCGTCACTCACACTATGGTGCATAACAGGGTGCCTACAGCTGCTGCTCTTCCTCTGGAATGGACCCCCGACCAGGCTTCCAGCCCCTGGGGCCTGGCAGGCTTGCCTATAACCTGTACTGAGCTTCCTAGGTGTCCTCTGCCTCAGACACTGGTAGCTGAGACATTGCTGTTACAGGCAGTCTCAGTGTTAGGGAGGGTATCTTCACAGTAAACAAGGAAAAAAAAAAAAAAGTCCAAGAGCCACCACTCAGCACTGCCCACCCTTCCCAGATTCTATTTATTTATTTTTGAGACAGCGTCTTGCTTTGTCATCCAGGCTGGAGTGCAGTATTGCAATCATAGCTTAATGCAGCTTTGAACTCCTGAGCTCAAAGCCATCTTCCTACCTGAGCTTCCCAGTAGCTGGGACTACAGGCCTGCAACACTATGCTCAGCTAATTCTTTTTATTTATTTATTTATTTTTGAGACCAAGTTTCACTCTTGTTGCCCAGGCTGGAATGCTATGGTGTGATCTCGGCTCACTGCAACCTCCACCTCCCAGGTTCAAGTGATTTTCCTGCCTCAGCCTCCCAAATAGCTGGGATTACAGGCATGTGCCACCACACCTGGCTAATTTTGTACTTTTAGGAGAGACGGGGTTTCTCCATGTTGGCCAGGATGGTCTCGAACTCCTGACCTCAGGTGATCCACCCACCTCGGCCTCCCAAAGTGCTGGGTTTACAGGTGTGAGCCACCGTGCCCAGCCTGCCCAGCTAATTCTTAAATGTTTTGTAGAGACAGAGTCTTGCTATGTTGCCCAGGCTGGTCTCGAACTCCTGGGCTCAAGTTATCCTCCAACTTCAGCTTCTCAAAGACCTGGCATAACAGGCAGGAGCCACCATGCCAGACCCTTCACAGATTTTACCAGTGATGAGACAAGCTTAAAAGTTTTTCAAGGAAGATTTGAAGGGACTTCAACAATTAAGAAAAAAAGAAAATCTCCAGCTAGGTCCTTCCCCTAATATTCCCTCTGGCATCTTTTTTTTTTTTTTTTTTTGGATGGGGTCTCGCACTGTCACCCAGGCTGGAGTGCAGTGGCGCGATCTCGGCTCACTGCAAGCTCCGCCTCCCGGGTTCACGCCATTCTCCTGCCTCAGCCTCCCCAGCAGCTGGGACTACAGGCGCCCACCACCTCGCCCGGCTAGTTTTTTTGTATTTTTTAGTAGAGACGGGGTTTCACCGGATTAGCCAGGATGGTCTCGATCTCCTGACCTCGTGATCCACCCATCTTGGCCTCCCAAAGTGCTGGGATTACAGGTTTGAGCCACCGTGCCCGGCCCGCCCTCTGGCATCTTTATAAGGAGCCACCCAAGTGTGGAGTATGAAGTGCCAGTGTGACCCCTACCTATAGGCGGCTCCCCAAGCCACAAACATCCGTGATTGAGGGATAAGACTGACAGGAGCAGCCGGGCACGGTGGCCCACGCCTGTAATCCCAACACTTTGGGATACCAAGGCGGGCGAATCTCCTGAGCTCAGGAGTTCGAGACCAGCCTGGCCAACATGGCGAAACCCCATCTCTACTAAAAATACAAAAATTTCCCAGGTGTGTTAGTGGGCTCCTGTAGTCCCAGCTACTGGGGAGGCTGAAGCATGAGAATCACTTGAATCTGAGAGGCAGAGGTTGCAGTGAGCAGAGACCATGCCATTGCACTCCAGCCTGGGCAACAAGGGAGAAACTCTGTCTCTAAAAAACAAACAAACAGAAAACCAGGTTCTAGTTTTCTCTGCTAGGTATTTTGGAAGGGCCCTAACAGCCCCTAAGAACTTGAAATTGCCATGTGGTAACTAAAGTGCGGGGCTGAGGCGAGAACTACCTCCCTCTTCAACCTGCCCTCAGGTCAGGTGTATACCTTACCTGACCCAGCTACACAGTTCCAGGGCTAGTTGCCGGTGTCCATGCTGGCACCACTGATCTCCCTGTCTCTGCAGTGCGTCGGGCAGCCCAAATGTGTGGCCTGAAAGAGGTGGGGGAGGATGAAGAATGGACTCTGTACTGGACAGACTGCTCTGTCTCGCTGGAACGAGTCATGGACATGAAGAGGTTTCAGGTACCCATCTCCTGGCCTGAGAGCCTACAGGGGCTAGGGCCCCAGAATGACTTTTCCCACCTCCTTGCCCAGGCACCCAAGACTCCTACTCTTTGTGGCTGTCCCCTTGTGCAGACAGGAAAGAGCACCCCCCAGGGTCTTCTTTTCCAGTGGAAAGATCTCCTCTTGGAGATCTTGGGTTTCTGGAATTACCGGAAGGAAGTGTCTGGTGGGCACATCCTATCTCATTATTTGTGCTTTGCTTGGTGGCATCTGTGTGTAGCTGGCCCTCTCCAGGGTGGGTGAGCTCATCTTAGGGAGAATACTGGGAGGCAGCTTCAGAGCTAACATCAGGGCCAGCTGAATGATCCAGCCTTCTAAGCAACTTAGCTTAACATTCCACATCCATTAGGAGACTGCAGGGTCCTGCCTGGTGGCAAGAAATTCAGGAATGATCCACTGGGGTCCACAAGAATAGAACTGCCTTGTGATATTTTTATTATCCTCTAATTGGGTGTTTGTGGTGATCAGCAATAAAATAATTTAAAAGGGTCTGCAGGCTTATTCTTTGGGGAAGCAAGGCAGGAAGTTGAGGAAATTAAAACCTGTCCCATGACTAGTCTTGGGAGAGGTGCCGAAGAGAGAAAGCAAGTGCTAGAAGTTCTCAAGAAGCTCCAAAGGAGGTTGGGCGTGGTGGCTCACACCTGTAATCTCACCACTTTGGGAGGCCGAGGCGGGTGGATCACTTCAGGTCAGGAGTTCCCTTGAACCCAGAAAGGTGGAGGTTGCAATGAGCAGAGATCATGCCACTATACTCCAGCCTGGGTGAGTGACAGAGTGAGACCCTGTTTTAAAAATAAAAAACAAGGCCAGGCACGGTGGCTCACGCCTGTAATCCTAACACTTTGGGAGGCCGAGGCAGGCAGATCACAAGGTCAGGAGTTCAAGACCAGCCTGACCAACATGGTAAAACCCCATCTCTACTAAAATACAAAATTAGCCAGGCGTGGTGGCACACACTTGTAATCCCAGCTACTTAGGAGGCTGAGGCAGGAGGATCGCTTGAACCTGGGAGGAGGAGATTGCAGTGAGCCAAGATTGCGTCATTGCACTCCAGCCTGGGCAACAGAGCGAGACTCCATCTCAAAAAAAAAAAAAAAAAAAAGTTCCAAAGGAGGGGCATTTGTAAAATGAGGATAGCAGGCTGGGTACAATGGCTCATGCCTAAAATCCCTTTGGGAAGCCAAAGCAGGCAGGTTGCTTGAACTCAGGACTTTGAGACCAGCAACAGGCAAAACCCAGTCTCTACCAAAAATACAAAAAGAATAAAAAAATTAGCTAGGCATGGTGGTGCATGACTTTAGTCCCAGCTATTTGGGAGTCTGAGATAGGAGGATCTCTTGAGCCTGGGAGGCAGAGGCTGCAGTGAGCTGAGATCACACCACTGCATTCCAGCTTGGGCGACAGAGGGAGACCCTGTCTCAGGGAAGGGGAAAAAAAAAAAAAACCGGCATGAGGATAGGCCGGGCACGGTGGCTCAAGCCTGTAATCCCAGCACTTTGGGAGGCCGAGACGGTCGGATCACGAGGTCAGGAGATCGAGACCATCCTGGCTAACATGGTGAAACCCCGTCTCTACTAAAAAATACAAAAAACTAGCCGGGCGAGGTGGCGGGCGCCTGTAGTCCCAGCTATTTGGGAGGCTGAGGCAGGAGAATGGCATGAACCCGGGAGGCGGAGCTTGCAGTGAGCTGAGATCTGGCCACTGCACTCCAGCCTGGGCGACAGAGCGAGACTCCGTCTCAAAAAAAACAAAACAAAACAAAACAAAACAAAACAAAACAAAAAAACGGCATGAGGATAACAATAATTAGCAGCATTCATTGAGGACTTACTGTACAACAGACCCTGTGTTAAATGCTTTTATGTTATTAGCCCATTAAATCCTCAAGAACAGCCCTGAGCAGCAGATATCCCTTGGTTAGGACATGGAGAGTGAGAAATACTAAGTTCATACAGTGAGTGCAGCCAGTGACTGGGAAAGCCAGTGAGAGAGCACAGGAAAGACCACCCCCAGGGTATTCTTTTCCAATGGAAAGATTCTCCTCCTGGGTCTCTGGAATTACCTGAAGGAAGTGTCTGGTGGGCACATCCTATTTCATTGTTTGTTCTTTGCTTGGTGGCATCCCGGATGCTGCCACCCACCCGGCAGGACAGAGCAGGACAGAGCAGCCAGGGGTTTCTGGCAGGCACCAGGGCGATGCCACACCCTCTGTGGGTGCCATGGTACCACATTCCTTGGGGCTGGTTCTTAGTTTCCTTTTCTCTTTTGTGTCTTTTGGGAAATGCTTTCATCTCATTGTCTGCTTTGTGCTACCATGCACTAGTTATTGTTAGAGGACTAGGCTTGGTGGTCTGAGGGATGTTAGAAGGTGGACTGTGGAAGCCACAGTCTTGGCTAGGTACATCCTTTCTCACTGCCCCTCATTTGCTGAGCTCAGTGTGGATGTGTGTGTTGGGTAGGAGTCACAGAAGGTTTTCTCACCTGCCTCAAGGAATCTTCCTATTTTTGCCCTTGAGTCCTCGGTGCAGTGCTTACCTCCACTGTGACTTCTCCCTTAACCTTCCCAATCCTCCTCCACTGCTTCCTGGGATGCCCAGGTGCTAGGAACTGCCACTTACTCTGGGGGCTCGTACTAACTGGCTGTGTTTCAGAAAATCAACCACTTCCCTGGCATGACAGAAATCTGCCGCAAAGATCTGCTGGCTCGGAACCTCAACCGCATGCACAAACTCTATCCCTCTGAATACAACATCTTCCCCCGCACCTGGTGCCTCCCCGCAGAGTGAGTGGGTCTGGCTTCCATGCTGAGATACCATGGGGAGGAAAAGGGTCGTTCTCAGAGTTCCCTCCAGGCTCTGGTCTTGTGACCTAGGAATGTCTCAGAGGGATGGAAGTGGAATGAGAAAGTTTCAGCTGGTCAAAGAAAAGAGGGTCGGGTCTGAGACTGAGTGTTCCAGGAAGAGCATGGACTAGATAGCAGGAAGAGCTCCATGGGGCCGTGGGAAAGCCATGATACACAGAAACCTTTTGACCAGGCCTTCTCTACACATAGCTACGGGGACTTCCAGTCCTACGGTCGTCAGCGAAAAGCCCGCACGTATATCTGCAAGCCAGACAGTGGCTGTCAGGGACGTGGCATCTTCATTACCCGAAATCCCCGGGAGATCAAGCCAGGAGAGCATATGATCTGCCAGCAATACATCTCCAAGGTGAAGGATGCCTCAGGACCATCAGCCTTCCCCAACACCCAGCACTGGGCTGCCTCGTCTCTCCCAAAAGCCAGGAAGGAAGCTGGTCCTAGGCTTCTACCTTTCCCACTAGCCCCCTTTTCGTGGAAGCAGTATCCAGCCATGGTTCACAACCAGCCTGCCTAGGGTTAAATCTCAGCTTTCCACTTCCCAGATATGTGACCTTGGGCAAGTTTCTTACCCTCTCTGTGCCTCTGTCTCTTTATTGATTGATTGAGACAGAGTCTCGCTGTGTCGCCCAGGCTGTAGTGCTGTGACACGATCTCGGCTCACTGCAACCTCCACCTCCCAGGTTCAAGCAATTCTCTGCCTCAGCCTCCCGAGTAGCTGGGATTACAGGCACCCACCACCACACCCAGCTACTTTTTGTATTTTTAGTAGACACGGGGTTTCACCATCTTGGCCAGGCTGGTCTTGAACTCCTCACCCCGTGATCCACCCTCCTCAGCTTCTCAAAGTGCTGGGATTATAGGCATGAGCCACCACGCCTGGCCTCTCCTCATTTATTAAGTGGGAGTAATAACAGTAACTACTTTACATGGTTATTGTGGAAATTCAATGAGCTGTGTATGTGAAGCACTTACAACAGCTCATAGTAGGCACTTCAAACGTGTTATTATTCCCTCATGGGTTTGTGTGCTCCCAGCCCTTCCTCATTGATGGCTTCAAGTTTGATATGCGAGTCTACGTCCTGATCACATCCTGTGACCCTCTCCGGATCTTCATGTATGAGGAGGGCCTGGCCCGTTTTGCCACCACACCCTATGTGGAGCCCAGCCATAACAACCTGGTAAGGGGACTGGGAAGCACTCTTCTTTTCCACTACCATGAGTGCTGAGGTTCTCTAGAGAAACATGGTAGAGAGGTTTGTCACTGTCACCAAAGAACAAGGAATGAAGTCAGCAAGAGCTGCAGTATCTAGCTGGGAGGCAAGTGTTTGGTAGGTGGTAAATGAGAAAAGGTCAGCACCTGGAGGAGCCCAGCACACCCTCTGCCCCAGGATCGTCCAGAATAGCAGTCCTCTGGTGGAGAGAGACAGGAGACAAGAGATCCTTGGGAGGGGTGGGGAGTAAGAAGGCAATGAAGGGCTGGAGAGGACGGCCACATGCAGTCTGAGACCACAGGGCCACTCTCTCTCCACAGGACAATGTCTGCATGCACCTGACCAACTATGCTATCAACAAACACAATGAGAATTTTGTCCGGGATGGTACTGTGGGCAGTAAGAGGTACTCGCTACTCTGTTTTCTCCTGCTTCCTCTGCTGCTTAGCCCCATAGTCCCAGTAGCCCATGAAACCGAGCTGGCTCTTGGGAGGCTAATTGCCCAGGGAAACTCAGCCTTTATAGACCCTGTCCTGTGCCTGCACTTTGGAGCTCTAAGTGCAGCCCCAAACCCCACCCTGGTAACTAGTCCCTGCTCCAAACTGGTAGCAGCCCTTCAAAGCCCAGGCATGCAATTAGGGTTAGTGTGAGGGAGCCTCCTGCCTACAGCCTGGCCCCAGTGGCCTAGAAACTGGCCTTCCTCTGAGCACTGGGCCTCGCAGGAAGCTGTCGACACTCAACATCTGGCTGCAAGAGCACAGCTACAACCCTGGAGAACTGTGGGGGGACATCGAGGACATCATCATCAAAACCATCATCTCAGCCCATTCTGTTCTACGCCACAACTACCGAACCTGTTTTCCCCAGTATCTGAATGGAGGTACATGTGCCTGTTTTGAGATCCTTGGTTTTGACATCTTGCTGGACCACAAGTTGAAGCCCTGGCTGCTAGAGGTGAGGATTATCTCCTTGCAAAACCAAGGTCCAGAGGCCTCCTTGAATAGGACACCTGGGACAGGGGTATACTCAGGTGGTGGCACACAGAATGGGAGATGTGAAAACCCTGGGGTGGGTGGGAATCAGCAGAAGGCATAAGATCTCTACCCTTTTGACCTGCTGAGTCAAATCTTGGTGGTTTTTGGCCTCTACCATAGGGATGCAGGTTTGGGATCCCCAGTGCCCTAATGTAAGTTTTTAGGGACACACTATCTAGAGAGGCAGGCCAGCTGATTTGCTCTCACTGGTCTGTGAATTGGAGATCTCTATGGCAGAGTTTTGTGGCCTTGGAAGCCAGAGCATCCAGCCTCCCTGGCTGAGGCCATGGGAGAGGAATATCTCAGACCCTCTAGTTCTGCCTGCAAGAGGCTACCACCTGCTCAGGTGGTCAGGGAAAGGGGTGTATAATGACTCTTCCTGGCAGGTAAACCACTCTCCAAGCTTTACCACTGACTCACACCTTGATCAAGAGGTAAAGGATGCACTTCTCTGTGATGCTATGACCCTTGTCAACCTCCGGGGCTGTGACAAAAGGAAGGTGATGGAGGAGGATAAGCGGCGAGTCAAGGAACGGCTTTTCCAGTGCTACCAACAGCCACGAGAATCGAGGTGTGCTAGGTGTCTGGCATGTGTTTAGTTCTTCATTATTCCTGAGACTAAAAGTCCTCCTTTAGATGGAGAATGTGGCCTGGGGCTGATTTGCTATCAAAAACAACTTTTTGCATAAATAATATGTTCATATTTGCATTAAAAAATCACAGGGCCAGGCTTGGTGGCTCATATCTGTAATCTCAGCATTTTGGGAGGCCGAGGCAGGAGGATTGCTTGAGCCCTGGAGTTCAAGACCAGACTGGGCAACATGTGAGACTCTGTACCTAAAACACAAAAAAGAAACAAAAGAATAATAATTTAAAAATAAAAAAATTAGCTGGGCATGGTGGCGTGCCTGTATTCCCAGCTACTCAGGAGTCTGAGGTGGGAGAGTTACTTGAGCCCAGGAGGTCAAGACTGCAGTGAGCCGTGTTTGCACCACTGCACTCCAGCCTGGGTGACACAGTGAGACCTGGTCTCAAAAAAAAAAAAATCATGTATCATAGATATGTTCAAAATTTTAAAAATACAGGGGATAGTCTTTCTCCTCCCCTTCTCCTCCAGGTACTCAGTTTTACTCTCTGGAGCCAATCAACATTCCTACTATCGTGTATATAGTAAGCATTTAATGTATATGTATTTATACAAAATATTTTTCTCCCTGCCTACCCAGACAGAGGCATAACTTTCACACTGTCTGCACCCTGGTTAGCAATGTATTTTAGAACCATTCTCATGTTAGCACATAAGGAGCTTTCTGTGGTTTGATTAGCTGGTTTGTTTTTCTAACAAAGCTCCTTTAGAAACCAGTTCCTGAGAAACTTTGTAACAAACACAGAAAACAGTTTAGTCATTCAATAATAGAGAATCATTTACATCTGTGTTGGTTACCCATTGTTGTTTTCTTTGTAAAATGAGTTACAAACATGGTAACTGGTTACCAATACTAAAATTGTAATTTGTTAATGATATGTATGTTACCACTATGACCACATTGCTCTTCCCACTTGCATTCCAGTATGCAGGGGGCAGTGTGTGTTTGATTCCCCATGAGAGCCACAGGGCCTGGGACACCGTAAGCACTCAGATGTCTGCGTGATGAATGGGAGTGAAGTAGAACTGTAAATATACTGGCTATTCCCACAAGACTGGACTGTGTACCTGAGGGTCATGAAATGTGTCTTTCAGTAAGGAAAAATGGTTGAACAGTACTGGACTAAATAAACAAAATACAATCGTACACTAGAGTACTAGGAAGCCATTTAAAAATATTGTGGTCAGGTGTGGTGGCTCATGCCTGTAATCCCAGCACTTTAGGAGGCCGAGGCGGGTGGATCACTTGAGCTCATGAGTTTGAGACCAGCCTGGGCAACATGCAAAACCCTGTCTCTACAAAACATACAAAAATTAGCCAGACATGGTGGTGCACGCCTGTGGTCCCAGCTGCTCAGGAGGCTGAGGTGAGAGGATGGCTTGAGCCTGGGAGGCCGAGGTTATAGTGAACTGAGACTGCATCACTGCACTCCAGCCTGGGCGATAGAGTGAGACCTTGTTTCAAAACATTAAATTAAAAAATAAAATAAAAATATTGTTGTATTATTTCATTTTCATTTAAAGAAAGCAAGCAAGCGGTCAGGCGCAGTGACTCACGCCTGTAATCTCAGCCCTTTGGGAGGCCAAGGCAGGCAAATCAGGAGGTCAAGAGATTGAGACCATCCTGGCCAAAATGGTGAAACCCCATCTCTACTAAAAATACAAAAATTAGCTGGGCGTGGTGGTACTAGCTACTCGGGAGGCTGAGGCAGAAGAATTGCTTGAACCCAGGAAGCGGAGGTTGCAGTGAGCTGAGATTGTGCCACCGCACTCCAGCCTGGATGACAGAGCAAGACGCTGTCTCAAAAAAAAAAAAAAAAAAAAAAAAGGAAGGACGGACGGACGGACGCACAAGCTAGTGAGTGGCAGAGCCAGGATTCAAAGTCAGGAGGTCCTGCCTTAGATCCATGCTCGTAATCAACAGGCTAATTGCATAGTAAGATTATGGGAGACTTTATCTTCTTTCTGCTCTTCTAAATTTTCTGTGATGAACATATATTACTTTTTTCTTTTTCTTTTCTTTTTTTTTTTTTTTTGAGACTAGTCTTACGCTGTCATCTAGGCTGGAGTGCAGTGCCGCAATCTTGGCTCACTGCAACTTCCACCTGCTGGGTTCAAAAAATTTTCCTGCCTCAGCCTCCCAAGTAACTGGGACTTCAGGCACACACCAACATGCCCAGATAATTTTTGTATTTTTAGTAGAAACAGGGTTTCACTATGTTGACCAGGCTGGTCTCGAATTCCCAACTTCAAGTGATCCACCTGCCAAAGTGCTGGAATTACAGGTGTGAGCCACCATGCCTGGCCACTTTTTTTTTTTTCCCCAAATGGAAAACTTATATCAAAACATATGTTACTTTTACAATCAGAAACCTAAAAGACTATGATAATGGAGTGCTAGCTTATGAGTAGACCTCTCTCCACTTAAGATGAAAATCAGGCCGAGTACAGTGGCTGACGCCTATAATCCCAGCACTTTGGGAGGCCGAGGTGGGTGGATCACTTGATGTCCAGCCTTGCCAACATGGTGAAACCCTGTCTCTACTAAAAATACAAAAATTGGCCAGGCATGGTGGTGCATGCCTGTAATCCCAGCTACTTGGGAGGCTGAGGCAGGAGAACTGCTTAAACCTGGGAGGCAGAGGTTGCAGTGAGCGGAGATTGTGCTAGTGTACTCCAGCCTGGGCAACAGTGCAAGAACCTGTCTCAAAAAAGAAAAGAAAAGTAAATCAGATTTCTGGAAGTCAAGACTATTTTCTTTTTTTTTTTTTTTTTTTTGAGACAGAGTCTCGCTCTGTCGCCCAGGCTGGAGTGCTGTGGCGCAATCTCAGCTCACTGCAAGCTCCGCCTCCTGGGTTCACGCCATTCTCCTGCCTCAGCCTCCCGAGTAGCTGGGACCACAGGCACCCACCACCACGCCCGGCTAATTTTTTGTATTTTTAGTAGAGACAGGGTTTCACCATGTTAGCCAAGATGGTCTTGATCTCCTGACCTTGTGATCTGCCTGTCTCGGCCTCCCAAAGTGCTGGGATTACAGGCGTGAGCCACCGCACCCAGCCCAAGCCTATTTTCATGGCTACCCACATTTGGGGCTTGCCAAAGATGGGCTTGGCAGCTTTCCCTACTTGGGCATGGGCCCGGGAGGTCAAGAACCCAGTAGGAGGGGCTCCAAACCTTAGTCAGTCTTCCTTTCCCTACTGAACATTCCCACAGCTCTCCTCTGACTCACTTGAGCTTGCTTTCCACAGGAAAGAAAAAACTGAGTCATCCCATGTGGCAATGCTGGACCAGGAACGATATGAGGATTCTCACCTGGGAAAATACCGGCGGATCTACCCTGGGCCTGACACAGAGAAGTATGCCCGCTTCTTCAAGCACAATGGCTCCCTCTTCCAGGAGACTGCTGCTTCCAAGGCCAGAGAGGAGTGTGCCAGGTGCTTTGACCGATATTCTCCTCTGCACACCTAGGTGGGGACAAGTCCTGAAGCTGCATTGCTTCCCAGCAGGGGAAGAGGAAGTCAGACACTTGAGCAGAGGAATGGAGCTATAAATCATATCAGACTCTTAGTGACTCTTTTCAGTTTAGTAGGTTTCCTGTCTTCCCCCGTCATTGCTCTCCCATCAGTCCTAAGAACAGATTATAATTTCCTACTCTTTCCCCATCCCCATTTTTCCTCACCCCTCTTCTCCCCAACACCATTTCTCTAGTGTCTGAAGCTGCTTGTGTCTTGTCAGGCAGCAACTGGAGGAGATCCGCCTTAAGCAGGAACAGCAGGAGACCTTGGGCAGTAAGAGGCAAAAGGCCAAGGACCAGAACCAGGGTGAATCAGCTGGGGAGAAAAGCCAACCCAGAGCAGGGCTCCGGAGCCATTCCACCCGCTTGGCTTACAGGAACCACAACTGGGAGAAAGAGGTGCCGGGGGTTTTGTGGCTATCTTTCTGCGGGAAAATGGGTTGGGACAACTAGAGACGGGAATTAATCTCTGCTGTCCTCTCCCCCCATGCACAAGAGAGAGAGAGAGTTCCTAATCGGTACATTGAATCTGATCCTTTGGAAGATGAAGTGAGAGAATGGACAGCAAAAGGGACTGTCCTGGGTCAGGGAAGGGATGAGGGTAGAGTGGGCAGGAGGCCTGCAGCCATCCTGGGCGATGGTTTGGGACTCATCCTTGGAGATCCTGCGTGTATCTCTCATGTACCTTGTAGCTGCTGCTGGGACAGTTGGATACCATGAGGCCTCAACAAATTATGGAAGAGGAGGAGCTGGAGCGGGTGAAGGCCCTGCTACAAAGGGAGACTCTCATCCGAAGCCTGGGTATTGTAGAGCAGCTCACCCGTCTGCAGCACCCTGGCCCCCAGGGCCAGAAAAAACTTCATGAGAGTCGGGTGAGGGTCCCTGTGAAGCCTCCCAGAGGAAAAGGGAACAAGGGCTGTCATCCCAACACATGGTGGTGGTCTCAACAAAGGAGGCTTGTGTGATGGTATCTGTCAGTGGAGCCTGGGAAAGCAGAGTGCACTAGCTGGACCTTGGGAGAGGGTCTGTTGATTCCTTTTACATCTGTTCCCAAGCTCCTTTGTTTTAGATATGACATCTAGCAAAGCGCAGCTCCAAACTTTCTTATTTACAGGAAACCTGCTCTCTATATTCCTGTCCCCAAATAACCCCACACTCATGACTGACAAATAACAAGGCCACTACCCTCAGGGGCTTCTGTATAATTTTCTCCCTAGCACTGTCAGTGCCCTGGCTCTAATGGGAGATAAGTAAACAGATTTGGGCCAACAAAAGAGCTGCCGCTTTCACTATTCCCTGGGCTAGTAGCAAATCTGTTGGGTCTACTGTTTTTGTTGAACCTCAAAGGAGTATCTGGTTAAATAGTGGCCATGGCCTAGAAGAGATTTTTGTTCAGTTACCTCCTTCGTCCAACGCTCCATCCAAACTCACATAAAAATGTGGTAAGGGGCTACTCTTCTCCTCTAGCCTAGATTTCGTTAGGACAGGCTGGGCAGTCAAGAACTGAAACCTGTGAGTCTGGTTCTATTTGTGCTCCTAAGAGGGGCTGCCACAGAGCAGGGCCCTCCTCATTTGCTGCATCCAGTTCTGCCCCATAAATCGATCCCCAGGATCTTAGGGGCACTGCCAAGCATGAATGCTGCAATCCCACATGTTCCCCGGTGCCATCTGCAGCCCAAGAACTTCACCTGGACAGGAGAGCCGGCAGCCATCAACTCCTGTTCATTGTCAATGAAGAAGGCTGGGAGGCGCTATTTTTCCAGTGCCAGAATCAGGCTGACTAGCCGTAAGTATGCAAAACTATCTTTGGTCATTTTGACCTGTGTAAATCCCACTAGCAAGCATAGAGCTTGGATGCCCCCAAAATATAAGGCACTTCCACCGGTGTAAGAATGGGGAAATTAGGGTACCCATTTATTTACCCCTTTCTTTTTTGTTTTCTTTTCTTTTTTTTTTTCTGAGACAAGGTCATGCTCTGTCGCCCAGGCTGAAGTACAATGGCTTGATCTCACCTCACTGCAACCTCGGCTGACAGGCTCAAGTAATTCTCCTGCCTCAGCCTCCCGAGTAGCTGGGACTACAGGCACACACCACCATGCCTGACTAACTTTTGTATTTTTTGTTTTCACCATTTAGCCCAGGCTGGTCTTGAACTCCTGAGCTCAGGTGATCCACCCGACTCAGCCTCCCAAAGTGCTAGGATTACAGGTGTGAGCCACTGCACCAGGCCTATTTAATCCTTTCTGTACACTAGACCCTGGTGATAGAAATGGCAGAAATACAGTCCTAGCACTCAACAGAGGTAACAGGAACATGGACAAGAAGACATACCATACCAATTACAATACAGTGTGGGAAAGACAATGGAGGGAAGCATGGGATGCCCTTCCTCTGTGTTAGTAATTGGGCCACAGCTGGGAAAGAGGTGAGCCAATCTCTTCTGTGAGTACCAACTCAGGGACATCCATGTTTCCACTGCAGAAGGACAAGCCAGCAGAAGGCTAGAAGCCATAAACCGAGTCCTGGCAGGATCAGTGCCACCCACTTTAACCCCAAAGCAGGGCTATCTTCTGCAACCGGAAAGAGTGGCATCTGACTCATGGACTGAATGCACCTTGCCCTCCATGGTAAACTCTGAACACAGAACAGCCAAAGTTGCCCTCTGCCCTGCGTCCGCACCCGTGTTGCAGCGTTCCAGAGCACTCCTCAGCATCAATCAGTTCAGGTAAAAGCAGGAGGGAAGCACTCTACCTCTCCTGGAGAACCTCCCCAGGTTTCCAAAGGGTTTCCAAAGGGCATTCAATCTTTGCTAAATGAAAGACTGCCACCAAGTTCCTCTTTGAAAAGCCCTGCCCAGGAACCCCATTTGTAAAAGGCAAAATACAAAGACACCAAGAATTCCTCAATACCCTAAGATTAACTGGGGATCAGTTAAGACTAGAAGATGAAGAGGCGCCAAGGCCAGCCATGTACTCATTTCTGCTCATCAAGCCTTAGCATGGGTTTATCGCTAGGTGATGGGTCTGAACCCTAGGTGCGGCCCTGGGCTGGAGGTCATCCAGGAGACAAAGAGCCCCTTTCCCAGAGGAGCCGAGTGCCCAAGGCACTGGGCTGTCGCCGTCAGAAGACTGCCGAGCGGAAGCCCTGCCCACCAAGGTGGCGGAGACAGGCAGGCCTGGGGAGCCGCTGGGGCGGAGGGACGGCTCTTGGAAACTGAATCCATACTTTAATTAAAATTTATGCAGTTTTCCAGGAGCGTCCTGTACCTCATTTCGGCCCTCACGTTTCAGCCAAGCCCTCTCCACAGCTACAGCCAGAAAGGGTGGGCCACTGAGCAGCCCGAGCCCAGATCTTACGCCCACCAAGTGAAGAGGGAAATGCTCGCTACTACCCAGCTTCCGGCCCGCCCCTTCCACTTCCGGCCTTACCCGGCTACTTCCGCTGCTGTTTCGTAGCAGACTGCTGAAGGCTGGTTTGCGTCGACATGGCGGTTTCCCTGAGTGTCTTGCTGGGGGGGCGCCTTTGCGCTGCCGTCGCTCGCTGTGGGTTCGCGACCCGGGAGGTGGCGGGCCCAGGCCCTATCGGCCGGGAGCCGGACCCCGATTCCGACTGGGAGCCGGAGGAACGGGAGCTGCAGGAGGTGGAGAGGTACCGGCTTCTCCTTGGGCCCTCAGCTTGAAGCTGGGCCTCGCGCCCCGGCGCCCCAGGCCTCGCCCCCTTGGCGCCGGGTGTCCTGCCGCTGCTTGCGCAGCGGCCCTTGTTTCCTCTTACCCGTTGTTAGTCGCGCAGCGTGAGGTGTTCAGCTCCCCAGGGACCACTGGTCCCTTCATTAGTAACGTATTTCATTATCAGTTTAGAGAGTTCGGCATGCTTACAGGCAGTTATTGTTCTAGGTGTTAGCTTTCTGGGTGTACAGAGCAGCTCTAAGCCGGCAACACGGCCCGGTTGCCCTTACGATCAAAGAGGGCTGGGCGCTCCATGATTTAGCCTGAGGCTCTTCAAACATCCATTCTGCTTCCACGCATGGCTTCTGCCATTGGTTCTTTTCCCCCAGCACCCTGAAAGGACAGAAAAAAGCAATCCGATTCCAGAAAATTCGGAGGCAAATGGAGGCGCCTGGTGCCCCGCCCAGAACCCTGACTCGGGAAGCCATGGAGCAGATCCGGTAAGACTCAGGGTACCTTGTTTGTATCTGCTGTGACAAGAAATGAAGGATACTGGAGCCCAGAGCACGGGTTTGGCGTTTTTGATACTGCTTTTATATTTTCATTTACTTTTTGTCATTGAAATTTATTATCAGAAAAGTAGAGTAATATAACGAACTTCCCTAAACCTGTCGTCATCTAGATTTAATAGTGTATTGTTTTGTTTTTTAAAGACATGTGGTTTCCGCCGTCACCTTGAACTCCTGACCTGAAGTGATTCGCCCGCCTAGGCCTCCCAGAGTGCTGGAATTACAGGCATGAGCCACTGCGCCCCGCCTGGTTTTAGTAGTTTTTAACGTTATGACCTGGTTGTTTCATTTTTGCTGAAGTTTTAAAATAGTAAATTGCAGACATCACAACATTTAACCCCTGCATGTAGATCATGACTTTCCCAACCTAAGGTACAGGGATGCTGGTGCTTCCATAGTTAGGTGCATTTTTCTGAAGAGAGGATCTATAATTTAGGAAAGCTTAAAAGAGATTTTAAGTTTTTTTGTTTTGAGTAGGTAAAGTGTTACATATGGCTCAACATCCTAACAGTATAACATGGTATACGCATTGAGAATTATTTGTCCCACCCACTCTCCTGTGGGTACTTTTTTTTTTTTTGGTAGATGGGGGTCTCACTCTGTCGCCAAGGCTGGAGTACAATGGTGTGATCACAGGTCACTGCAGCCTCTACCTCCTGGGCCCAAGCAATCCTCCCACTTCAGCCTCCCAAGTAGGTGGGACTACAGGTGCATGCCACCATGCCTAGTTAATTTTGTTTATTTTTTGTAGAGACAGTCTCATCATGTTGCCCATGCTAGTCTACAATTCCAGGGCTCAAGCGATCGTCCCACCTCAGCCTTCTAAAGTGTTGGGATTACAGGCATGAGCTACTGTTTGCAGCTGTACTATTTTTAATAGTTTTCTCTACCAAAACCAGGCTCCATGCCCTGAGCGAGCCACTGCGCCTGGCCCTCAATTCTTTTTTATAGATGGTGGTGTTATATTTTTTTGAGGCAGTATATGACAGTGGTTTTTAATGTTTGTTTAAACAATTTTTTCTCCTATGTATTTATTTATTTGACAGAGATGGGGGTCTCACCATGACGACCAGGCTGGTCTCAGACTTCTGGCCTCACACTGATCTTCCCATCTCAGCCTCCCAAAGTGCTGGGATTAGAGGCGTGAGCCACCACGCCTGGCCAGAATGCATTATTTAACCTGTCTTTTCTTATGGGCATTTAGTTGGGTTGTTTCCATTTCTGTTGCTCACTAATAGTGCTCCAGTGAATAACTATGTATATGTATCATTCTGCATACCTGCCAGGAGTATTTGTTATATACATTCCCAGAAGTAAGGTTGCCAGGTCAAAAGACAAATGCGTTTGCATTTTGATAAATATTGCTAAGTAGCCCTACTTAGCACATTAGTACATAATACTAATACATAATACATACTTAGTACATAAATAGTACTTATGTACTATTTTTCATTTCCATCAGAATGACTCTGGAATTGAAATTTAAAATAAAGGGGATTCTGTAGAGCTGGTCAAGATTTTGTGAGCCTGTAGCACCTTCTGGGTCCTCAGTCAGGTCTAATTTCCTCTTTTTTTGTTTGTTTGTTTTTTGTTTGAGACAGTCTCACTGTTTCCCAGGCCAGAGTGCAGTAGCAAAATCTCAGCTCACTGCAGCCTCTGCCTCTGGGTTCAAGAGATTCTTGGGCCTCAGCCTCCGGAGTAGCTGGGATTACAGGTGTGCACCACCACAGCTGGCTAATTTTTGTATTTTTAGTAGAGACAGAGTTTCACCATGTTGGCCAGGCTGGTCTCTAACTCCTGACCTCAGGTGATCCACCCACCTCAGCTTCCCAAAGTGCTGGGATTACAGGCATGAGCCACCATGCCGGCCTCTATCTCCTGTCTTCAACAATAGCTTTTTCAAACCTTCCACTTTCTTACTTATCTCCCTTTTTTTGTGGTCAATAAATGTCCTTTTAAGAGAAAAAAACAGTCCAATAAGTAAGAACTTTGAGCTTCCTGCTCTTCCTCTTTGCCCACTACTCTCAAACTTATGCTCTACTCCCATCTCAGAGGAAATGGGAGCCCTTCACTTGTCTGGGACCAATTCTCTGTATGCTTTAGGTCATATTTCTCCCTGCTTACTCAGGGACCTCTGTCCTCAACCTAAAGCTGTCTCTCGTTCTTTTGTTCCCAGTTGGTTCCCAGGGTACCTACCCTTGGTTTTTTGTTTGTATCACTGCAATAAAACTGCTCTCCTTAAATCCATCAGTGACTTCCTCAGTGCTAGACTCAAATGACACTTTGTAGTCTTTAGCCTCCTTAATAATGCAGCAGCATTTGCCCTTGTAAAAACTGCCTTTTAAATTAAAAAAAAAAAAAAAAATTAAATAAAGACAGGATTTTGCCGTGTTGCCCAACCTGGTCTCCAACTCCTGAGCTCAAGCGATCTGCCTGCCTTGGCCTCCCAAAGTGTTAGGATTACAGGTGTGAGCTACTGCACCCAACTGAAACTGCTTTCTTTTTTCTCTCTATTTACTTATTTATTGCCACTGATTCTCTTTTCGTTTTTTTTTTTGTCGTTGTTGTTTTTTTTTGAGCCAGAGTCTCACTCTGTCGCCAGGCTGGAGTAGAGTGGCATGATCTTGGCTCACTGCAACCTCTACCTCCTGGGTTCAAGCGATTCTCGTGCCTCAGCCTTCTGAGTAGATGAAATTACAGGTGCACACCACCATGCCCAGCTAATTTTTTTCTTTTCTTTTTTTTTTTCTTTTGTGTTTTAGTAGAGATGGGGTTTCACCATGTTGGCCAGGCTGGTCTTGAACTCCTGACCTCAAGTGATCTGCCTGCCTCAGCCTTCCAAAGTGCTGGGATTACAGGCAGGTGTGAGCCACCATACCCAGCCTTTATTTTTATTTTTTTAATTTTACTTTAAGTTCTGGGGTACATGTGCAGAATGTACAGGTTTGTTACATAGCGGTACATGTGCAGAATGTACAGGTTTGTTACATAGGTGTACATGTGCCATGGTGAACTGCTTTCTTAAAATTCTCTTCTCCCTTGACTCCAGTGTACCATTCCCTTCTGATTTTTTTTTTCTTTCTTTGTTTCTAGGGCTGCTTTTCTCAGTTTCCTTCCGGGCTCCTCTTCTACTTCCTATATCTTAAATTTTGTTATTTCTTAGAGTTGTGTCCTTGTCATTTTAGCTCATTCTGCATATTTCCCTGCTTGATGCTAGCCACTCAGTCACCCCTGCTATTGGCTTGTGATTTCCAAATCTGTCATCTCCAGTTCATGTTTTTCTTCCTGAACTCTAAAGGCATATATTCAACTGTGTACCAGACATCTTTGTTTTGGATATTACAGTTTCCTCAAACTCAACATGTACAAAATAGAATTCATCGTTGTTCCCTGACAACTTCATCCTGTTCCTGTTTTTCCTATAACCTACTAATTACCCAAAGCTAAAATCCTGAATCTTGACCTTGATGCTTCTTCCCCCAATATTTAGGCCCTTAGTACCAAGTTGTGCTATTTGACTTTTCTAAAATATTTCTCAACTCACTTTCCTCCTATGCTCCATTGGCTGTCTCACTTGAGACTGTCTGGATTACTGTAACAGCCTCCTGACCAATCTTTCTGCCTATACTTTTGTCACTGAAAAACTACCACTAGGTTGAACTCCTTTTTTTCCTTTTTTAATAGAGATGGGATCTCACTGTGTTTCCCAGGCTGGTCTCGAACTCCTGGGCTCAAGCAATCCCCCTGCGTCAGCCTCTCAGAGTGCTGGGAGTGAGCCACTGTGCCAGGCTGTAGGTTGAACTTCAAAATGAAAATTTATCCATGGCATTCCACTGCTTAAAATTTTTCCTTGACTTGCTCTTGCCTTGGGATAAACTCCAGACCCCTAAGTGTGATCTACCTCTTACCCCCACTGTCAGTTGAGCTATTCCCAACAAAGGTGATGTGCCACTTTGCATTTCACAAGTGTTCACTTTATCATCATTACCTTTCATCTCTCCTTCTCTACTCCCTTCTGCCAGCTTATTACTCCTTTCATCCTTTCAGACCCACTCTAGCTTGGACTTCATGAAGCAATTCCTGGGCCTGGCTGTAAGTGTTCTTATTCCCTATATCTGAGTCTCCCTCCTGGGGTGCTGTCTTTGCATCCTGTGCTATAACCTTTACCATAATGTCATTCATTGTGTCTGTCCCCACTCCCAAACTATGTAAAGGGAAGGTCAGTTCTCCTGCATCCCCAGGACCTAATGTGGTATTAGATGTCAGTGAGAGGAGCTGAGTTAATATGAAATGAAGTGACCTGACTGACAGTGGTCAAGTGTTGCTCTTGACACACAGGAATGGAACACAGCCATTTAGCTAGCACAAGATAGGGATTACATTTGCAGTTTTTCAAGCCCTGTTTTTTTGTTTTTTTGAGAGATTCTCACTCTGTTGCCCAGGCTGGAGTGCAGTGGTGCAATCTCGGCTCACTACAATCTTCACTTCCCAGGTTCAAGCGATTCTTGTGTCTCAGTCTCCCAAGTAGCTGAGATTACAGGCGTGAGCCACCACACCTAGCTAATTTTTGTATTTTTAGTAGAGATTGGGTTTCACCACATTGGGCAGGCTGGTCTCGAACTCCTGGGCTCAAGCGATCCGCCTATCTCGGCCTCTCAAAGTTCTGGGATTACAGGTGTGAGCCACCATGCCAGGCCTCAACCCCTCTTCTTCTTCTTTTTTTTTTTTTTGAGGCGGAGTCTTGCTCTGTCACCCAGGCTGGAGTGCAGTGGCCGGATCTCAGCTCACTGCAAGCTCCGCCTCCCAGGTTCACGCCATTCTCCTGCCTCAGTCTCCGGAGTAGCTGGGACTACAGGCGCCCGCCACCTCGCCCAGCTAGTTTTTTTGTATTTTTTAGTAGAGACGGGGTTTCACCGTGTTAGCCAGGATGGTCTCGATCTCCTGACCTCGTGATCCGCCCGCCTCGGCCTCCCAAAGTGCTGGGATTACAGGCTTGAGCCACCGCGCCCGGCCCACCCCTCTTCTTTATAATACGTATTGCAAGTTAGATGTTCTGATAGGAGCCTTCTTTATAACTTGCAAACCTGCTCCTTCTTCCCATAGGTATTTACGTGAGGAATTTCCAGAGTCCTGGTCAGTTCCCAGGTTGGCTGAAGGCTTTAATGTCAGCACTGATGTGATCCGAAGAGTTTTAAAAAGCAAGTTTGTACCCACATTGGAGCAGAAGCTGAAGCAGGATCAAAAAGTCCTAAAGAAAGCTGGGCTTGCCCACTCTCTCCACCAGCTCCGGGGCGCTGGAAATACCTCAAAGCTGCTCCCTGCAGGCCACTCTGTATCAGGCTCTTTGCTTATGCCAGGGCATGAAGCCTCATCCAAAGATGCGAATCACAGCACAGCTTTGAAAGTGATAGAGTCAGACACTCACAGGACAAATACACCAAGGAGATGGAAGGGAAGAAATAAAGAAATCCAGCACCTGGAGGAGAGCTTTGTGCCTGTTGCTGTACCCCTAGGTCATCCAAGAGAGCTACAGAAGTACTCCAGTGATTCTGAGAGCACCAGAAGAACTGGCAGTGGTGCATTGCCAAGTGATCAGAAGCTGGAGGAGTTGAAGGCAGAGGAGCCAGGTAACTTCAGCAGCAAAGTAGTGCAGAGGGGCCGAGAGTTCTTTGACAGCAACGGGAACTTCCTGTACAGAATTTGAGTCGGGGCTTGGTTGTGGAGATGCCTCGTGAAACACAGCTGGGCAAGTAATATATATGGAACAGCCTGGATTTCTACATATGGAGAAGCCACCTTGGAATAGGAAGAAGTGTTGAGCCTGGACTGTGGGAGGAAAAAACTGCGTGGATAGATTCAGATTTCCTGTAGTAGTGCCGCCAGTCTGACCTCTGTAGATCTTCAGTACTCACTCTTCTTGCTTGGACTCTCTGTATGTTGAAAACCAGCCATGTTGCATGTGTTGTTACAATTTTCTGTGATACTTGCAATTTATGTTTGAGAGGAAGTGAAAAGTTTGCCTTCTGACCTCATTTCCTTCTTGATCAGTGAACACTAACATTTTTGGGACAACTTAGTCAATTGTTTTCCTTACAAGCAAAATAAAGTAAAATGTAGCAGTCTGCTTTTTTGGTGCTCTCGGGTGGGATGGTTTACCTGTGAACCTTGGTGAGTGAGGGAAGGACAAAGGCAGAAAGGAAGGATCCCTGGTCGCTAAACATTGGGAGAGAGATGGAACCAGAGGAATTTCCCATCAAAGGGCTCTGTGCAGAGCATCCTGCTTAGTGATAGATTCTGACAACCAAAAACTGGACACCTTTCTCTTAGTTGCTGGGGTTCTGCCAAAGATTGGGAAATGAGGGGTTGGCAGAAAATACAAAGCAGGCAAAGGCTTTAGGGCCCTTATAATCTCCAACCACATTTTAAAGTTAATTATATTAAGAGTGGGGCACGACGGAATGTGCCTACAGTCCCAGTGACTTGGGAGGCTGAGGTGGGAGGATTGCTTGAGCCTCGGAGGTTGAGGCTGCAGTGAGCTATGATTGTACCACTGCACTCCAGCCTGGGGTAACAGAGTGAGACCTCCATCTCTAAATAAAGTCAATCTTCAGTTATGTCTCACTATACAGTTTCCTTAACCAGATTTCTACAATGGCGCCATGATGTAGGCAATCCCCGATTAAGAGGTCCCTTTTACAAATAAGGAAATAGACTCTAATATGGCTGCCAATAAGTGGTGGTGCTGGGACTTAACTCGGGTCTCATCATTAATCCAGGGCTTTTGAAATTCCAGGGATATGGCACTGTCTGCCATAATTTTGTTAATTTACTGATTGTTTTAGAAATACATCTGTTAAAACCAGAAATTTAGGGACAGCTTAGTCAATTGGTTTTCCTTACAAGCAAAATAAAGTAAAATGTAGCAGTCTGCTTGGTGCTCTGATGGGATGGCTTACCTGTGAACTTTGGAGAACCGTGTCCTGCTTTCACAATTTACCAGCAAAAATGGCTACTCAGAATTTAAATATGTGTAGGACTTAATGAAAACACCTACATTCCAACTCAGTCATTGCCATTCTAGAATCTTACTGCTATTTCAAATGTCCATTTTCAGCAATTAAAATACTGATTACTGTTGCTTTTATCAATTATTGATAACTCGAGCATCTGTTCTCAGTATAAATGGCAAAGCCCTATCACATGCCAAGCAAAGTTCTACGATCCAGATACTGGTAATAAACAGTGGGCACATAGGACCCTTGCTCTCATTCCCCTGTCACTATCATGTAGTTCATAGTAGAAGCTTATCAATATTTTTATGGTTTTGTTGTTGTGTTTTTTAATTGTTAAAGATGTGTTAGATGCTGTTTGATTGTTTAAATTTGCATTTGTAACTCCTGCAAATCATCTGATCATGCCATACCCTTTTCCCAATGGGCTATAGAAACCTAAAGGCTGTTCTTAAAACTTTGTTTTTTAATTTATTTTTGAGACGGATTCTAGCTCTGTCGTCCAGGCTGGAGTGCAGTGGCAAAATCTCAGCTCACCGCAACCTCCACCTCACAGGTTCAACTGATTCTCCTGCCTCAGCCTCCGAAGTGGCTGGGATTACAGGCATCTGCCACCATGCCCAGCTAATTTTTGTGTTTTTAGTAGAGATGGGGTTTCACCACGTTGGCCAGGCTGCTCTCAAACTCCTGACCTCAAGTGATCTGCCTGCCTCGGCCTCCTACAGTGCTAGGATTGCAGGTGTGAGCCACTACGCCTGGCCTTTATTTCTTTTGAGACAGGGTCTCGCTTTTGTCCACACTGGAGTACAGTGGCTCAATCTCGGCTCACTGCAACCTCCGCCTCCCAGGTTCAAGCAATTCTGCCTCAGCCTCCCAAGTAGCTGCGACTACAGGCGTGTGCCACCATGCCCAGCTAATTTTTAAAAATATTTTTAGTAGGGTTTCACCATGTTGGCCAAGCTGGTCTCAAACTCCTGACCTCAAGTGATCTGCCTGCCTTGGCCTCCCAAAGTACTGGGATTACAGCGTGAGCCACCACGTGAGACAGGCAGACCACCTGAGGTCAGGAGTTTGAGACAAGCCTGGCCAACATGTCAAAACCCCATCTCTACTAAAAATACAAAAATTATCTGGGTGTGGTGGCAGATGCCTGTAATCCCAGCTACTGGGAAGGCTGAGGCAGGAGAATTGCTTGAACCCGGGAGGCAGAGGTTGCAGTGAGCCAAGACTGTGCCACTGCATGCACTTCACCCTGGGTGACAGTGAGACTCCATCTCAAACACCTCCAATGCTCTTTCTCAAATACCATGGCTACCCTTCCTGCTTTACTTCATCTGTCACACAAATAATATATACTCATTAAAGAAAAAGACAAGCAAAATGAAAACAAAAGTCATCCCTAATCCCACCGCTGAAGAGTTACTATCCTACCAACATTTTTCTAAGCATATGTACAACTTTAAAACAAGCACAAAAGAATAATACTGCGCCGGGCACGGTGGCTCACGCCTGTAATCCCAGCACTTTGGGAGACCGACGCGGGTGGATCACTTGAGGCCAGGATTTCCAGACCAGCCTGGCTAACATGGTGAAACCCTGTCTATATTAAAAATACAACAATGAGTGACTCCCCACCTCCGCCCGGGCCCAAGCGCTCCTCCGGCCCCGCCCGGCCTCACACCGCCGGTCGACGTGATCCTCTGCGGCCTGGCCTGCTTGCGCTGCCGCTGGATCCTGATCCTGCTCCTACTCAGCGCCATCGCCTTTGACATCATAGCCCTGGCCGGCCACGGCAGGCGGCAGTCGAGCGACCACGTCCAGACGTCCTTGCTGTGGTGGAGATGTTTCCACGAGGGCGGCGGCGGCAGCGGGTCCTAAGAGGACGGCTGCTAGAGCCTCATGGAGTACGCGTTGGGTAGAGCAGCAGCTGCCATGCTCTTCTGGGGCTTCAGCTTCCTGGTGATCTGTTTCATCCTCTCCTTCATCCTGTGTGTACCCCAGATGCTTGTCTTCCTAAGAGTGATTGGAGGTCTCTTTGCCTTGGCTGCTGTGTTCCAGACCATCTCCCTGGTAATTTACCCCGTGAAGTACACCCAAACCTTCAACCTTCAGGCCAACCCCTGCTGTCACTTACATCTATAACTAGCCCTATGGCTTTGGGTGGGCAGCCACGATTGTCCTCATCGGCTGTGCTTTCTTCTGCTACTGCCTCCCCAACTATGAAGATGACCTCCTGGGCAATACCAAGCCTAGGGACTTCTACACATCCGCCTAACTTGGGAATGAGTGTGGGAGATAATCGCCACTGCCAAGATGGATTCCAGAAGAAGAAACTGTTTCTCTAGGCTACTTTGAACCTATTTTTTGGCAGTGTTCATAGTCAAAAATGCTAAAATAATTTAGGAGAAAATATTTTAAAAGTAGTGTTATAGTTTTATGTTCACCTTTTATTATGTTTGGTGAAGTTGTGTCTTTTCACTAATTACCTATACTATGCCAATATTTCCTTATATCTACCCATAACATTTATGCTACATTTGTAAGATAATATGAACATGAAACTTAACACTTTATAAGGTAAAAATGAGATGGTTTCCAAGATTTAATAATCTGATCAAGTTCTTGTTATTTCCAAATAGAATGAACTGGGTCTGTTAAGGGCTAAGGAGAAGAGGAAGGTAATGGTAAAAATTGTCAATGACTGGCCGGGTGTGGTGACTCAAGCTTGTAATCTCAGCACTTTGGGAGGCTGAGACAGGCCGATCACCTGAGGTCACGAGTTGAAGACCAGCCTGGCAAACATGGTGAAACCCTGTCTCTACTGAAAATACAAAAATTAGCCGGGCTTGGTGGCACATGCCTGTAATCCCAGCTACTGGGGAGGCTGAGGCAGGAGAATCGCTTGAACCGGAGAGGTAGAGGTTGCAGTGAACTGAGATCGTTGCATTGCACTCCAGCCTGGGCAACAGAGCAAGACTCTGTCTCAAAACAAACAAAAATTGTCAATGACCAGACATTCTGAAAGAAATGCCAAAAAAAGCTTTTTCAAGACTTCAAACGATTTAAAGAAGCAAAATAGTTTCCTAAATGCATATTGTTTGTGAGAATTTCTCACTAATATCCTGAATAATTCTTTTTTTTTTTTTTTTTTGAGACACAGTCTCGCTCTGTCGCCCAGGCTGGAGTGCAGTGGCGTGATCTTGGCTCACTGCAAGCTCCGCCTCCCAGGTTCACGCCCTTCTCCCGCCTCACCCTCCCGAGTAGCTGGGACTACAGGCACCCGCCACCACGCCTGGCTGATTTTTTATATTTTTAGTAGAGACAAGGTTTCACCATGTTAGCCATGATGGTCTCGATCTCCTGACCTCGTGATTCGCTCACCTCGGCATCCCAAAATGCTGGGATTACAGGTGTGAGCTACTGAGCCCAGCCCTGAATAACTCACTTTTGCTAAGCTTCATGTTGACGCTATATATCATCTAAGAAAGTATTGTTTTGTGGTCTAAACCTGTTGCCATGATTAGTAAGCCTTTCTTAGGTGTGAAATATTTAGATGAAATTTTCTCTTTTAAAGTTCTATATAGGGTTAGGGTGTTGGAAATGCTATATTAATAAATCTGTAGCGTTTTGTGTTTATATGTTCAAAACCAGAGTAACTGGATTGAAAGATGGACTGATAGATCTATCAGTCTAATTTATCATGACTGATAGATCTGGTTTAGTTGTGTAGTAAAGGAGTAGGAGAGCCATTCCTGTCACAAAAGTGCCACTAAAACAGTCTAAGGAGAAAAATGGCTTGCTTTTCTAAACTTCAGATTTATCTGGGCTCTAATCATGTAGACAGGCTTCTGATAGATTGCAACTGTCAGTAGAAACCTACATATAGTTAAAATCCTGGTCTTTCTTGGTAAACAGATTTAAAATGTGTGATGTAAAACATGCCACAGGAGAATGCAGGGATTTGAGTTTCCCTGAATAGCATATATATGATGCATCAGATGAGTTATTACTATTTTTTACCATTTCTACTTATATGATGAAAAACAATTCATTTTAAATATCAAATTATTATTTTGTAAGTTGTGGAAAAGGGCAATTGAAGTTTTCATTATGAAGTTTTCCCAATAAACCAGGAATTCTAAACTTGAAAAGAAAAATAGAATTAGCCAGGTGTGACTGCACAGGCCTGTAATCCCAGCCACCTGGGAGGCTGAGGCAGGAGAATCACTTGAACCTGAGAGGCAGAGGTTACAATGAGCCAAGACCACACCACTGCACTCTAGCCTGGGTGACAGAGACTCTGTCTCAAAAAAAAATAAATAAAATAAAATAATATTGGGATTATACTGTACGCTCAGGTGTACATTCTTTCTTATATGTATTGTGAATATATTTTGACAATAAATATCTTTACTTCACTTAAAATAATCACCTCATATTTCGTTTTATGGAATACAATATTATTTTGTTGTATGAAGTCAAATATTAGATTGAACCATATATCTGACCTTTTTTTTTTTTTGAGACGGGGTCTCGCTCTGTTGCCCAGGCTGGAGTGCAGTGGCATGATCTTGGCTCACTGCAACCTCCGCCTCCCTGGTTCACACCACTTGCCTGCCTCAGCCTTCCGAGTAGGTGGGACTACAAGTGCCCGCCACCACACCCGGCTAATTTTTTGTATTTTTAGTAGAAAGTGGGTTTCACCATGTTAGCCAGGATGGTCTCGATCTCCTCACCTCATGATCCGCCCGCCTTGACCTCCCAAAGTGCTGAGATTACAGGTGTGAGCCACCGCACCCGGCCTATCTGCCTGTTTTTTACCTATAAAAGTAGCAGTTGCCTATAGTCCCAGTTACTTGGGAGGCTGAGGCAGGAGGATCCCTGGAGCATAGGTGTTCAAGACTGCAGTGAGCTATATAATTATTCCTTTGTTGTGGGACATTTAGGTCATTTCTAAATTTTCACCAGTGTTGTGATAAACCTCTTTTAATGAATCTTTTTTGTCTTGTTTATTGACATATAATTTTATCATTTCCTTAGAATTCCCAGAATTAGAATTGGTGGGTCAAAGAATAGATACCTTTTTTTTTTTTTTTTTTGAGACAGAGACTTGCTCTGTCATCCAAGCTGGAGTGCAATGGCATGATCGCAGCTCACTGCAACCTTCGTGTCCTGGGTTCAAGTGATTCTCCTGCCTCAGCTTCCCAAGTAGCTAAGATTACAGGCGCCTGCCACCACACCCAGCTAACTTTTTGTATTTTTAGTAGAGATGAGGCTTCACCATGTTGGCCAGGCTGGTCTTGGACTCCTCACCTCAAGTGATCCACCCGCCTTGGCCTCACAAAGTGCTGGGATGACAGGCATGAGCCACTGCACCCTGCCAGGAGGTGACATTTGAACACAGCCTTGAAGATGCTGTGTAGAAAGTCTGACAGGTGGCCAGGCGTAGTGTCTCACGCCTGTCATCCCAGCATCCCAGGGAGGCCAAGGTGAGAGGCTCGCTTGAGGCCAGAAGTTTGAGGCCAGCCTGGGCAGCACAGTGAGACCCTGTCCCTTAAAAAAAAAAAAACTTAGTAAACCTGGGAGGCGGAGCTTGCAGTGAGCTGAGATCCGACCACTGCACTCCAGCCTGGGCGTCAGAGCAAGACTCTGTCTCAAAAAAAAAAGAAAAAAAAAAGAAAAAATTAGGCCAGGTGTGGTGGCTCACGCCTATAATCTCAGCACTTTGGGATGCCAAGGCGGGCAGATCACGAGGTCAGGAGATTGAGACCATCCTGGCTAACACAGTGAAACCCTATCTCTTCTAAAATACAAAAAATTAGCTGNGCTGTGTAGAAAGTCTGACAGGTGGCCAGGCGTAGTGTCTCACGCCTGTCATCCCAGCATCCCAGGGAGGCCAAGGTGAGAGGCTCGCTTGAGGCCAGAAGTTTGAGGCCAGCCTGGGCAGCACAGTGAGACCCTGTCCCTTAAAAAAAAAAAAACTTAGTAAACCTGGGAGGCGGAGCTTGCAGTGAGCTGAGATCCGACCACTGCACTCCAGCCTGGGCGTCAGAGCAAGACTCTGTCTCAAAAAAAAAAGAAAAAAAAAAGAAAAAATTAGGCCAGGTGTGGTGGCTCACGCCTATAATCTCAGCACTTTGGGATGCCAAGGCGGGCAGATCACGAGGTCAGGAGATTGAGACCATCCTGGCTAACACAGTGAAACCCTATCTCTACTAAAAATACAAAAAATTAGCTGGGCGTGGTGGCGGGTGCCTGTGGTCCCAGCTACTCAGGAGGCTGAGGCAGGAGAATGGCATGAACCTGGGAGGTGGAGTTGGCAGTGAACGGAGATCGTGCCACTGCACTCCAGCCTGGGCGACAGAGCGAGACTCTGTCTCAAAAAAAAAAAAAAGAAAAAATAGCCCAGCGTGGTGGCCCTTGCCTGTGGTCCCAGCTGCTTGGGAGGCCGAGGTGGGAGGATCACTTGAGGCCAGGGAGTTGAGGCTACAATGAGCCATGACTGTGACATTGCACTCCAGCCTGAGTGACAGAGCAAGACCCTGCCTCAAAAGAAAAAAATAGTTTGATAGGGCATGTGGAACAAGAGACAGGAACAAGAGGGAAAAGCATGAACAAAGGTATTGAAGAGTAGAGGGACACTGTGTTGGGAACTGAGTGGTGTGGACTGGACAGTGTTGGGAGGAAGGGCAGAGGAGTGTTTCCAAAAATAGTTGGGACCAGACTGGGAAAGGCCTTGAATGCCTTCCCAAGGAGTTAGGAATTTATTCCATACCTGGTGCCCATGAAGGAAGCAGATTGCTTCAAGGTTAAGCTCAGTCTTTGGAGACAGACTCTCCGGGTTTGGATTCAGGCCCTGCCACTTATTAGCCATGGGGCTGGGCTCAGCCAGCCTCAATTTCCTCATCTGTAAAATAGGAGTGATAATCACAGGATTGTTGTGGGGTTTCAATGAGGGAATGCATGTAAAATGCTTAGTACAGTTACTGTCACTTATTTCTCAATAACTGCTGGCTTTGGTCATCAATAAAAGAGGGAAACAACATTATCAGATCTGTATTTAGAAGGTGTTCTGGCAGATAGGGACAGATTTGGGCCAAAATCTCAAGCCCATATTTTTCAAGGGTACACTAAACCTTGGTACATATCTAATTATAATACATTTTTTAAAAGCGTTAAATGAGTATAGTTGAAACTGCAGAGTTTTCTTTTTTTTTTTTTCTTTTCTTTCTTTCTTTTTTTTTTGAGACAGAATCTAACTCTGTTGCCCAGGATGGGGTGCAATGGCACGATCTTGGCTCACTGCAACCTCTGTCTCCCAAGTTCAATCAATTATCCTGCCTCAGCCTCCCAAGTAGCTAGGACTACAGGCACGTGCCACCACACCTGGCTAATTTTTGTATTTTTAGTATAGCTGGGGTTTCACCATGTTGGCCAGGCTGGTCTTGAACTCCTAGCCTTGTGATCCACCCGCCTTGGCCTCCCAAAGTGCTGGGATTACAGGCGTGAGCCACCATGCCCAGCCAGTTTTTTTTAAGGAAAGTCATTGTAGTACACATGGCTAGCCACACATGGCTTGACATGGTGGGCGTGCTGGCACCCAGAGAAAGGGAGCCAAAGCTGTCCATCTTGCAGACCGACGGGAGGGAGCCAGGACACAGCTGGGCTTGCTCGTGCCCAGAGAGAGAAAGAGTTAAGCTGCTTACACTGAAGGCAAGGGAGAGTCAGCTGCGCAGCTCTGTGTGGGGGCAGTTGGCTCAAGCAGGGCAAACAGTGTTAAGAGTAAGCTGCTAATAAGAGAGCTAGTGTAAGAAAGCTGTTAACGAGAGCTGCTGCGGAATAAAACTATCTTTCACCTGCCTACAGCCCCCTGGAGTGTTCTTTCTGTTTACCCACCCACTCCCCTCAGACTTCAGCATGAGCAGGACCTGGACTCTGGGATCTGACACACATCTCTACTAAAAATACAAAAATTAGCTGGTATGGTGGTACATGCCTGTAATTCCAGCTACCAGGGTGGCTGAGGCACGATGATTGCCTGAACCCAGGAGTCAGAGGTTGCAGTGAGCTAAGACCATGTCACTGCACTCCACCCTGGGCAAGAGAACCTGACCCTGTGTCAAAACAAAAGAAAGTTAAAGACCATTTGTCCAGTATAAACTCTTTCCAAATATATACTCAAGCATAGAAAAGTCTAGAAATGTCATCAATGGTAATTTCAGGAAAGAACGTTAGGTGATGTTTTTTCTGCATTTCTTTTCTTTTCTTTTCTTTTCTTTTTTTTTTTTTTTTGAGATAGGCTCTTGCTCTGTCACCCAGGCTGGAGTGCAGTGATGCAATCAGGGCTCACTGCAGCCTCGACCTCCCAGGCTTAAGCCATCCTCCCACTTCAGTCTCTTAAGTAGCTGGGACTACAGGCACGAGCCACTACACCCAGCTAATTTTTGCATTCTTGTATTTTTTGCATAGATGGGGTTTTGCCATGTTGCCCAAGCTGGTCTCAAGTTATCCGCCCACCTTGTCCTCCCAGAGTGCTGGGATTACAAGTGTGAGCCATGTGTGCCAGGCCTACGTTTTATCTTCTATAATGACCATGACCCTGGGTTTCATGTACCAACATTTTCTAACAATAATATTTACAAAGCATACTATGAAAAATGTTCAGAGAAAAGAATACACAACTGTAAAAATCATATATAACTAGTTTTCTTTTGTTTGTTTGTTTGTTTTAAAGCCAAAAAAGAAACAAAGCAGATTGTCCAGGGAGATAGTTACTTCCACTTTGTATTTCTCTGGTGAACTCATTAGGAACTCTAAAAAGTTCCAGGAGGGCCAGGCACGGGGCTCACACCTGTAACCCCAGCACTTTGGGAGGCTGAGGTGGGCAGATCATGAGGTCAGGAGATTGAGACCATCCTGGCTAACATGGTGAAACCCCGTCTCTACTAAAAATACAAAAAATTAGCCAGGCATGGTGGCAGGCACCTGTAATCCCAGCTACTCGGGAGGCTGAGGCAGGAGAATCGCTTGAACCTGGGAGATGGAGGTTGCAGTGAGCCAAGATCATGCCACTGCACTCCAGCCTGGGCGACAGAGTGAGAATCTACCTAAAAAAAAAAAAAAAAAAGGTTTCAGGAGTAGAATCATTGGGTCAAATTACCCTGGCTTTAACTTCTGGTTCAGAGAATTTTAACAACTTATATGGTCACCAGCAAGGTCTTTGACTGTATGAGTAACTCTCACCTTAAATTATTTCTCATCTGACATTAGCTGCCCGGCTTTCCGCTGATACGTTGACTCCAGGAGGCTCCTTGAGTTCTGTGTGTTCGGCTGGCCTCCAGTGGCCCCATTATTATTTTCTGCCAGGTAAATGTCAGTCACCTGCACAGAGATCTCATCACTCATGATATGCTGCAGCTTGAATCAAAGGCAAGCTGTTAGTGAACACAGAAAACATTTCTCCACTACACAGTCAATGTTCCTTTGACTGATCTAGTCACTCCACTCAAAAAAGGTTTTGGGTTTTTTTGGCTGGCAATTTTAGAAAATTAATCACACAAACCACTGTATCATTTTCTCAGAGAATAATCAAGCCAAGATTTTCAACCATATCAGTGGTCCATTGTAAAACTTTCATATCTATTTAAAATAAAAATCATAGAGAACTCAGGTTAATGTGCTGTTTAAAATTCTAANTTTTTTTTTTTTTTTCCTTTTTATTTTTTGGAGACAAAGTCTTGCTCCGTCACCCAGACTGGGGTGCAGTGATACAATCAGGGCTCACTGCAACCTCAACCTCCCAGACTCAAGCAATCCTTCTACCTCATTCTCCTGAGTAGCTGGGACTACAGGTGCACGCCACCAGATCTGGCTAATTTTTGTATTCTTGTATGTTTTGCAGAGATGGGGTTTTGCCATGTTACCCAAGCTGGTCTCAAGCGATCCACCCACCTCGGCCTCCCAGAGTGCTGGGATTACAAGCGTGAACCATGTGTGCCAGGCCTACGTTTTCTTTTCTATAATGACCATGACCATGGATTTCAAGTACCAACATTTTTCTAACAATATTTACAAAGCATACTATGAAAAATATGCAGAGAAAAGAATAGAAAATTGCAAAAAATCATCTATCACTAGTTTGTGTTTTTGTTTTTTAAAGGCAAGGAAGAAACAAAGTAGATTGTTCAGGAAAACAGTTACTTCCACTTTGTATTTCTCTGGTGAACTAATTAGGAACTCTAAAACGTTCCCGGAGTAGAATCACGGGGTCAGAGTACCCTGGCTTTAACTTCCAGTTCAGAGAATCCTGACTACTGACATTGTCCCCAGCAAGGTCTTTGACGACATGAGCAACTCTCACCTTAAAGCATTTCTCATCTGACATTAGCTGCTCGGCTTTCTGCTGATACGTTGACTCCAGGAGGCTCCTTGAGTTCTGTGTGTTTGGCTGGCCTCCGGTGACCCCTTTATTATTTTCTGCCAGGTAAAGGTCAGTCACCTGCACACAGATCTCATCACTCACGATATGCTGCAGCTGGAATCAAACAAAGGCAAGCTGTTAGTGAACACAGAAAACATTTCTCCATTATACAGTCAACGTTCCTTTCACTGATCCAGTCACTCAACTCAAAAAAGTTTTTTGTTGTTGTTGTTGTTTTTTTTGGCTGGCAATTTTAGAAAATTAATCACACAAACTACTGTATCATTTTCTTGGAGGATAATCAAGCCAAGATTTTCAACCATATCAGTGGTCCACTGTAAAACTTACATATCTATTTAAAATAAAAACGATAGAGAACTCAGGTTAATGTACCGTTTATTTAAAATTCTAAGGATCTTTAAATAATTTTCCGTGGGTCATATTTTTATTGCATTTTAAAATCATTTACAATTTGCTTTCACACATATTCTCTCTCATTTGATCCTCACAACTGCCCTGGGAAGCAGGTTAGGGAGGGAGTTGGGGCCTGTTAGAAAACAAATTTACACAATGCATACGAAAGCTCACTGTGAGCTGGGCGAGGAAGGGAGCCTTGGAGAATCACGAATGCATGACTGTCTATATTCCCAGCCCAACCACAAAGCCTGAAACTGATTAGGTATTTAAGATATAGCTGCTGAATTATTGCCTAGGGGTGCTCAGCTGAAGAAGCAGGATTGGGACTAATAGTCAAGCTTCCTGACTCCTAGCCCAATACTTTTCCAAACATACCACCTTATTTTCTATATCTGATAGAAAGTATAGTGCTTAAGTTGTACATAATGTTAACTCACTTTCCATACAGGCCAACCATCATTGACTATCAGTAACTTTTGTGACAATCTTAGGAAACTAATTACTAGAAAGTTGAACCTTTCAGAATTCTCATTCTCATGTCATACACTATTTCTATTGTGAAATAAAAATCCTTCCAAATGAAACTTTACCCATCAAAATGACAGAGAAGTGAAAAATAGATACAAGAAGAAAGCAAGATGTTAATTTCAACATCGATTTGACTATTTTGCTTTAAAATTATCATAACCACCAAGTCATTCTATTTTTAGGAAGATACATTCTTTTTGAAGTGTTAGGAACTATGATAACTATTTATTCTTAACTTTAAGTCCTAAATGATCAGTATGTGTATTAGTAGATAACTGGACACAGAGCAAGGTCAGAAGGGTGACTGAGTGTGGCAGAAAGGGCAGTATCTGCAGTATTATCTGGACAATGAGTCCAGATAATGGATTCTGATACAACCATTCAAATAATGCTTATGAGTACTTGATAACAGGGAAAAGCTTAAGACACAGTGTTTTAGAGAGAAAAAAAGCAAGTTGGAAAAAAATATATGGAAAGCATGACTTCAATTATGCATAGAGATGCTCCTACTTTAAACCTTTTTTTTTTTTTTCTTTTTGAGACAGGGTCTCGCTCTGTCACCCAGGCTGGAGTGCAGTGGAATGGTGATCTCGGCTCACTGCAGCCTCAACTTCTTGGGCTCAAGCAAGCCTCTCACCTCAACCTCCTAAGTAGCTGGGACTACAGGCATGTGCCACCACACTCAGCTAATTTTTTGTATTCTAGGTAGAGATGGGGTTTTGCCATGTTGCCCAGACTGGTCTCAAATTCCTGAGTTGAAGTAATCCACCTGCCTCGGCCTCCTAAAGTGCTGGGATTACAGCACATAAGCCACCGCCTCTACTTTATACTTTCTTGTTGAAGTAGACTGTATTACTGATTCCCCACCCATGCCCTCTTTTTGGATATCTGGCTCCTCCTCGAGTCTCTGGAAAGGGCAGCACTACAAATCCAGGGACAACTAGGGAACTCCCACCCTCGCTGCCAGGCAGACCAGTCTGTGGCCTACAGTTTAAATGGTGGGAAGAAGGACCTGAAATTTGAGACTGGGGAGGGAGGCAGGGGGTTCTAGGCAAGGGAGGCATTAGGCCTTGAGCAAGGGACCAGGGGCCTGGGCAGGCCACAGAGCACCACAGTGCCCTCACTACCCTATTAATGGGCCAGGAATCCGGAAGCCAGCTACCAAATGCCCTCATGCCCAGGGTCTTCCTGCAGGTGGAGCTGAAGAGCCAAGAGGCTCAGAGCAGCGAGACCAGTACCTGGGTCACCTGCAGCAGTATGTGCTTATCAGCAGCAGGTGGCCACTTATCAGCAGCTGACCTCTGAGGAGGTGCTGCACAGGCAGTTACTGCTGCAGACCCAGTTCCTGGACCAGCTACAGCAGCGGGAAGCTCGGGCAAAGCGGTGGCTAAGATGGCCCTCCAAAAGTTGCAGGAGACCCAGGGGAGGGAGTTGCTGAGGACAGGGCCCCGAGAGGGACAACCTGGCAACCTCCGTGCCTTCTCACCCTCTTTCCTGGCCTCTTAGGAGCACCTGGAAGCTACCAGCCAGCAGAAGCAGCAGCTAAAGCCCAGTTGAGCCTCATGGGTCTCCCTGGGGAAGGTACGGGAGACCACTCAGAGGAAGAGGCGACAGCCCCGGGAGGAAAGGGAGACTGTTAGCAGCATAGAATTGAGGAGTTGGAAGAGACCTTTAAGACAGCTTATCATTATGCCGACTGGGTGTCCGCACTAAGTTCGGTATTAATATGGTGACCTCCTGGGAGCAGGAGGCTATCAGGTTGCCTAAGGACAGGAGAACTGGCCCACGTCANTGGGGAAGGTACGGGAGACCACTCAGAGGAAGAGGCGACAGCCCCGGGAGGAAAGGGAGACTGTTAGCAGCATAGAATTGAGGAGTTGGAAGAGACCTTTAAGACAGCTTATCATTATGCCGACTGGGTGTCCGCACTAAGTTCGGTATTAATATGGTGACCTCCTGGGAGCAGGAGGCTATCAGGTTGCCTAAGGACAGGAGAACTGGCCCACGTCAGAAAGGGACCAGGTCAGGACTCCCGCACCAATCAGTAGTGGGACTGTTCCTGGGCAATATAGCAAGATCTTGGTTCTTAAAAGTAAAAATACAGAACAGCTCATTCTCCTCTGGGAATGGGCTGGCTCAGGGTTACACATGAGGGTGGGGGCAGAGGTGGGCCCCAGTACTTCCCTTGTTGGGTTGTCTGAGGACCCCTCTGGCCACCCCCTAGAGGAGATGGAGGAGGACATCTGGACAGTGAGGAAGAGGAGGTGCCTGGGCCCATTCCGAACATCCCAGAGGACCTGGAGCGCTGGGAGGCCAGGTGAGCCTGACTTTCCCTGCCCCTACTTTGCTACCTTCCTTGGTGGTCCCTACCAGATCCCCTTATGTTCTTGGTTTCCCCGCCTTCTGATTTCTGTGGACTTTTCACTCCTTCTGGGAGCCAGTGGTCAGACACCATTTCACCTGTGACCAACAGGTACACACTCTGAGCCTCAAGGGAAGGGTCTGCGCTCCACCTCCCTGCCCCAGTTGTTCCGTGTATGTCCCTACAAGAATACTCACCTCTTGCCTTCAGGTGGCATTTTTCAACTTCGCTGGAGCCAGTGCTCAGTAGGAGCAAAGGGTGTGCTGCCAGCCCCTGGCTCACCCGGTGGCCTCATCCCAGGAGCCAGAGGCAGCGGCCCAGCCCCAGGGACTGGGGGTGAGTCTGTGTGTGGGGAGACCCACCAGCCCTGCAGGGGGCCATGGAGAAGCTGCAGGTGAGTAGATCCTGGCATTGGCCAAGAAGGGTGGGGGCGGGGCAAGGCAGGTGGCTTCTGAGATGTGACCCCATTATTTTGGCTCCAGAGTGGCTTTATGGACCTCCTGAAGGAGAAGGTGGACCTGAAGGAGTGGGTGGAGAAATTAGAGCTTGGATTCATCCATCTCTCAGGAAAGACAGACACCATGAGTGAGGGGGAGGCCAGGGCACTGCAGGGGGAGCTGCAGGGCTGTCAGAGGGGCCCCAGCATCTGAGCCTGTCCTCCCGCAGGAAAGTACATCACCCCAGATGGGAGCCAGGGGGCAGTGCCAAAGATGCGGCACTGGGAGAGGAGGACATCATCAGGCTGGCCCAGGACCAGGAGGAGATGACGGTACGGTGTGCAACATGTCTGCGGGGGTGGGGGTGGGGTGAACTTGGGCACCAGCACCGGCATGGCT